>NW_007251427.1:606078-677558 GCF_000164805.1 Carlito syrichta | reverse complement strand
TCAGAGTTACTTACCCAAGGGTTGAGGCAGGTGGGGTGTTGTTTCTCCACCAAATTTCTGTCATTGGTTGAGGAATACTTCCAGTCAGGGACAGGCAGAAAGTCACAGGTGTTCATGATATGCAGGCTTTAGGGGTGGAGGGGAAGGCCAGGGGCAATGCTGAGAGGAGCCGTTCTACTCTGGGGTACCATGCATACATTCTCAGCTACCAAGTGTCCTGCCATTCCCTTCTGCTCTTACGTGGCCACAATCGTGGCAGTGCCTTCTGTTTCCTCTGGCTACTCTGCATGGAGAAAGTTACTTCTATCTCATGGCTGCTGCTGTTTCTTATGTGGTCCTCAGAGAGTAAGGAGGATTTGAGTTCACTCTCAGGCCTCCCAGAAGGAAAGAGTTGAATATGTATTAATTTTTCCTTGTGTGACTTTCCCTGGACTTAGTTAAGTGTGAGAGATGAGCCAGGAGACATCTGCCAGCTGACACAATGTTGTTTTCAGAACCAAATCTCTTTTCTGACCCAGAACCACTGCCCATGGTTGGGAGTGTGCTCTGCTGGGGAGGGGAGATGGTCCAGGCCCTCTCTATAGAGGCCCCAGCAGGACCACACCTCAGCCTAGCCTTGAGGTCTTAGAGCCCTCAAGAGTCTCAGCACAGCAGAATCATCCTACCAAATACTCTCAGTTCACAGATGGAGGAGTTGAGGATCAGAAAGGAGAAAGATGTTTCTGGGTCACGCAACCATTTGATGGGATCCTAGATTGTCTAAATACAAGGTCAATTGATTTTCCATTATGCTGCACTCTATACCAGGACAAAATGTCTGAGTGGCAGTTCCATCAATACGGACACCATTACAGGCAGTTTTGGAAGACTCTTCTTTGGCTGACTTTGAGCCTGTTTCAGATCCTTGTGTTATGACCAGACCTTTCTTTCCCTCTCCTGGGCAAGTTCATAAGTATGTCCTTTGAGGCAGTCTCTCCAAATGAGCAGAGAGTTGTACAGCCTGGGTTTGAATTCCAGTTTGGCTACTGTGTGATGTTGGAAAAATTACTTAACCTTGTGTGTTTCCTTTCCTCATCTGAAAAACAAGGATAATAAAACATGCCTCTCAGGGTTGTGAGGATGAAATGTGCTTATGTATCTAGAACACTTGACACAGTCTCTCAGAAGCTGTAACTGTTCAACAAGTAGTGATGATGATTATTGTTGATACTGTTATGTTAAGACCGTTTGCCTCCATTACGGGTTCAATTTTAGGAAGTTCATTACTGCTGCACATCTGAGCCCTGCCTCCAACCCTGCTGGTATCAGTAATAAAATTGATACTTTGATCTCTACCTGTCTCACTCTTATATTCTCTTCAGTTAGTTAAGAGCCTGGGTTGGGGGGAGGATACTTATTGAGCTTATGCAAACCCTCACAGTGTTCAGAGTGAACATTTTTGAAACTTCTGAGAGGCAAAAAGAAGAAATGAAAAAATGTGTCACCCAGAAAATAACCTTCTTAAGCTTTTTCTGTGTCTATATATTGTTAGCCCAAGTTGTATTACATTGTATGTTTTATAAATACTTTTTCACTGAAAAATAGAATGAATTCCTTTTCATGTCATTAATATTCTTTCTCAGTTTGTTTTTTGATGGTCGAATGTTCTTCAATCTTATGAGTATCCTATAATTTATTTAACCAATCTTCTCTTGGTGATGTGCCAGATCTTTTCTGCTTGCCCCTCAAATTTACTCTTTACCCTTTCTTTTTTGATTGGAGTCTCACTTTGTTGCCCAGGCTGGAGTGCAGTGGCATGCTCACGGCCACTGCAGCCTTGACTTGCTGGGCTCAGGCGATCCTTCTGTCTCAGCCTTCCAAGTAGCTGGAACTACAGGCATGTGCCACCACACCCAGCTAATTTTTTTGATTTATTGTAGAGACAAGGTCTCACCAAGTTGCCCAGGCTGGTCTTGAATCCCTGGGCTCAGGCAATCCTCTTGCTTCTGCCTCCCAAATTGCTGGGATTACAGGCTTGAGCCACCGTGCCTAGCAACCCTTTTCTACCCTCTCTCAATGTCCATGGACTCGTCCATCGGCTCTTGTACCCTACCTAGAGCACAGTGAGTCCCTAACCTGGCAGACGGCAGAGCAGAATGTGTATGCTCTGCAGTTGGCAAATGAGAAAGAGAGGGAGAGATGGGACCGTGCATGGCACTTCTTCTTCTCCTAAGCTCACCCGGAAGGGTGAGGGGGGAAAAAGTCCAGGCAAGAAGACAGGAGTATTTAGACAGACTTCCTTTCTGTAGGACCAAGGAGTGGGGAAGAGAAAAATATCATGTAAAAAATCAAAGTACTGTTATATACCTTGTCTTGTTTGATCCTTACAGCTAGCTTGTGAGGTAGGTGATGCTATCAATTCCTACTTTACAGGAAAGGCTGAAGCTCAGACAAGTTAAGTGGTTTGCCCAAAGTCACACAGCTAGTAGTTGACAACCCCTGGACCAGAAACCATAGCTCCTGGCCCCAAGTTCCCCCCTCTGTATGGATTAGAAAGATTTTTAAATAATTGAAGCAAGGTTGGCAGTGTGTGGTGGGTCAGGCTCCTTGGGTTTTTAATACCAGGCTGCCTTAGAAGCCCAGGTGAGGGAAAAGTAATGGTGGGGAGCAGAATGGCAAATCATGTTTAGCGTCTGCAAAGGCTCCCCCTGGAGCCTCACTGGAGCACTGCACTCACTGCAAACCCTATCTTACCTCTCCCAGTTTCACCATGGTGCACCCTGTGCTCCACTCATGCTGTTCCCTCATTACAGAATGCTTTCTCTACTCATCATTCCTTGTGTACATTCTCTGACTTTGAAGGAACAGTTGGAATACCTTCCTCCTCCACAGAGCCTATCCTGACCCCTGCAACTGAGCATGCTGTCTCCCTCCTCTGAATTTCTTTTACTCTATGTGGCACTGGGCCATGGGCCCCATAGGAGCCTCAGCAGGGCCCTTCCCCTGGCTTCAGTGCAAAGAGATACAGTGCACACAGCCTTCATGATGTTTTTCTCTCCTACATCCTCATAAATGTCTCTCTTATCCTTTCCCACCTCTCCATCCCTCCAGGTATCAGGTAGCTGTTTCTGTGTAACAAAGTACACCAAATCCCAGTGGCTTAAATTGACAATGTATTATTTTTCACAATGTTGGGGGTTGACTGGGTTCAGCTGAGTGGCTCTTCTGTTCCCTATAACTTAGATCCTGCATGTACCTGTATCTCAGTACCTGAGATGGTCTGTAATCTATTTTTTTTCCTTTTTTTTAAATTCTAGAGACAGGGTCTCACTATGCTGCCCAGGCTGATCTCGAACTCCTAGCCTCAAGCAATTATCCTGCCTTAACCTCCCAAAGTTCTGGGATTACAGGTGTGAGCCACTGCGCCCGGCAAATGGTCCATAATCTAGCGTAAGCGTCTTTACATGGCAGAAGCTGCCAACTCTCTTAAAGCCTAAATTCTATGCTCAAAGCTAAGCACAGGTCTACCAATTCAAGGGGAGGGAAAATTGTCTCTACCTCTTGAAGCAGCTTGTGCATAGAGGGATAGGAGGAGTTGTTGGTGGCCATATCTAGAAACTATTTACCTCCCCTCCTCTGACTCAGTTCCAGCTTCCTCATGTAACACCCTCCAAACAGTTCCAATGCTTACTGTCTTTTCTCCTCCACTTCAGTCTTCAGTCAGTGGGCATGTAAACAATGACCATGTGACTACTACAGTATCCTTCTATGGCTCCCATTGCCCACAGACAAGATCCTCAGCCTAATACATGCATGTCCTAAATTACCCTTCAAGTCTCATATTTTGTTTACTTCCTACTGCTTAAATCTCACCAAAGTACTGATTGCCAAATGTGCCTTGGCTTTTTATGCTCCTGTGTAAGGCAAAGGCTCTTCCCTCAACCTAGAACACAATCCCCTGACTTTACAGTGCATTTCTCTTGATGCTTCAGGGTCCTGCTCAAAGGCCTTCTCTACTGTAAAGCTACAGAAGTCAGTTCTTCCTACAGGTTCTAGTGTTGTGCAAGTGTAGTTAGCCCAAATCACACTAAAATATAATGACCAAACTACCATATTTTATCACTTCTAAGATTTTCCACATGTTCATATCTCTGAAATTGGGATGCATTTTTACAAGGCATGCCATTGTCACAATTGCCATTGGACAGGCAACAGGTGACCATTGCCTATGCCTGCTGGAAATGGATTGTTAATCCTAGTGGCTTGACCAGACAATGGCAACCCTTCAGTATTTCAATCACAAACCAGTTAAGGGCCATTTGAGGAAGGGATATGAACCTGGGTTTTGTCTGCAAAAACACCTTTTGGTAAGAGTAAGAAAGTCCAGAATCAAAACTTGCAAATGGGTGTAAGAGATGGTAATGGAACCCTTTTTGAAGAAATGCAGCAGCATTATGCTCTTGAAGTCACAGAGGACAATGTTATATGAAAAACAAAAACTCAGATGCAAACCTGAGTAGAAAAGTTATTCAGAAGAGTTGGATTCGGAGTGTGAAAGTTTTAGAGACTTTATACAATTAATTTCACTTATCCTTTTTAAGTGTGTATGACCAAAAGCGATATGTGATTTAAAAAACTCCATGTCCAATTAAGTTGAATAGAGCTCCTTTGATGAGAATAAAATAAAAATTGTGTAATAAAAAGCATTGTATCTTAGTCTCATTTGCAGCATTTTTCTTTCTTATTAGCACAAAAAATAATGAATCTAATCAATGCTATCATATACTAAGGGAAATATGGTTATTATCTGTGCAAGTATCAGAATTCTTCCACCAAATTGAGTTCCTCCAGGGCAGGAACCATGCCCTTCATCTCTATTGCCCCAAATTTGGTATCCATAAAATATTAGTCATGTGAGTGAGTTTAATTACTTTCCTACAAGAAGAGATGAGAAAGGTGAGGCTCAGGTGGTGCTACTTGCCTAAGGTCACACTTCAGAAATGGGATTTGAACTTGAATCTGTTTGAACTTTAAGATCAGTGCTTCTCTCACAGTTATGAGAAACAGAAGACCCTACTCTAAAGAAGTTGACAAGCAAATAACTTAATGCTCATATAATAAGAAACCTGGAATTAGGACGATTTCAAGGTTGATTATTTTCATCATCCAATAACCTTATCGGAAACTCAGGTTGTTTCCATATTTCCTCTCTGACATCCTCTGTATGTCAATTGTTTCCCTTCTATCACAAGATGGCTGCGGCAGTTCCAGGTATCTCCCTTTAAGATCAAAGGTCTTCAAGATCCCATAAGTCCTCCAGCAGACTCTCCTTATGTCTCATTGACCAGAATCGCATGCTATGCTTGTTCCTAGATAATCATTGGCCAGAGGGGTAGAATGACCTCAGTTGACTTAGACCAATCAAAATACACTTGCATAAGCTTCTGACCCCCTGATACTAGAACAAAATTGGAGTTCTATAAGCCAGGGGAAGGGACAATGATGTGAGGTAGTTAACCTGTAGAGGATGCCATACCATGCCCAGACTTGCTATGCACTTCCTAAGAGGGCTCGCATTTTTTGAGAAAGACCAGTAAATATCCCTCTTCCTTGCCCCTCGCCATGAGATGCCTTTACCAGCTCCTTTGTTTTCGTTCTGTGTCCAGGGAGGCCTGGCTTGGCCTGGCCGAGAGGACAGAGCTACCACCTTGCATGTGCCTCTGGGACGGAGGGCAGAAGCACTTCGGTTTCTTGGGCCTGAACGTTTTAGAGTGAAATCTTCATTTCCCCCTCACTCTGCTCTGCAGTTTTGGAGGTCACACACGTCTCTTACCTTCCTTATCTTCACAGCTTATACACTTGACAAAGGAAGATTTTACTTTCCTTTCCTGGCTCAGATAACAGGTGATATGTGAGGCTCAGCTTCTGAAGAGTGACTGATTGGGGCTCTATGTGAATATATTTTAAGAGTTTCAAGATTAAACTTTTTCTCCTTCACGTAATTCACTTTGGAGATGCAACTTCATGCTTATTTTATTTCATGGCAAACTTGGCCTTGCACACAGAGGAGTCTTACAGCTTAGAGGGCCGTTTGGATCTTCCCAGAAAGTGGTACACTGTATTGGTCAACAGTCTAGTTTCTGGATACAGACTTGAATTCAAATCCCATCATTGTCACTGACTGGCTTTGTGAACTTGGATGTGTTGCTTCAGCTCTCGGAGTCTCAGATTCCTCAAGTGGACTAATGATGAAGATTGAATGAGTCACAGCAAAGTGCTTGGCATGTGGAATGCTCTGTACTCGCCACTCCTCTGTTGGGTTACACAGGCAGTTTCTTCAGTTGGCTCAGTAGGAAAAGGGTGACAGTGCTTACAGTTCAAAGAACTCCCCCCTCCCTCCTTCTCTCCTTCATTTCCTTCTTACTTTCTTCATCAGATATTTGTTGACCCCTATTTTGAATGAGGCATAGTGCTTGGAGTTAGAAATGCAATACAGTGAAGAACAAGGCAGACTTGGGCTCTGCCTTCTTGGGGTTTAGAGTCTAGCAAGGAAGTCAGATACCTGTATCTACCTCTACCTCTGCCTCTGCCTCTGCCTCTCTCTCTCTCTCTCTCTCTCTCTCTCTCTCTCCTCTCTCTCTATATCTTTAATCTCCCTCTATCTCTATCTACCTCTGCCTCTCTCTCTGTCTCTCTACCTCTGCCTTTCTCTCTCTCTCTCTCACTCTCTCTCTCCTCTCTCTACCTCTACCTCTCTCTCTATATCTTTAATCTCCCTCTATCTCTATCTACCTCTACCTCTCTCTCTTTTTTCTCTCTCTCCCCTTCTACCTCTATCTCTATATAAAGGTCAAGAATAAAGGCAGGAAGGGCTCCACAAAGGACATGTAAGTGCTATGATAAGGTAAAACAAGGAGCTCATCTGGGACCCAGGGTGGGTGCGTGATGGTGAGGAAAGACCTCTTAGGGGTAGTGATATGTAAGCTGAGACTTAAAGGATTAAAGGATTACAGAAGTTAGTTGAGTTGGGAAGAGCGTTCTGGGTAGAGGAAATAGCATGTACAATGGTCCAGAGATGAGAGAGTGGGGCATGCTTCAGAGAACTGAAAGAAATCCAGTATGAGAGAGGCACGAGACTCGATCAGGGAGGGCCATGTGAGTCATATGGAGGAGTTCAATCATATTTAAAATGATGAGGAGCCATACATGGTTGTCAGCAGGATCATGATCAGATATGTATTCATTCAGCAGATGTATCCTGGCTGCCTTGTGAATAACGGATGGAGTGAGGGATAGTGATAGGAGGAGGAAGGGAGAGGAGTTAGGCGACTGTTGCAGCGATCCAGGTGAGAAATGATAGGTGTGCAGCCTAGGAGGGGGCAGCTGAAATGCCATGTGAATTCAGGTAAGGCCGGTCTGCTAACTGGGAAACTGGAATTAGAGACCATTTTTGCAGCATTCTCTCCTTAACCTGCTGTGTGCAGGCCTGGCCGAATTTTGGGGCCTAAAAATCCTTGTTGAATTCTGGAACCCATTCACTGTGTTAGCGTTCCCCAGGTCTTCTTATAGAGTGAAGAGGTTAATGTGGCTTCTCAGAGGCCATATTTACCTTCAAGATTGAACTAAGTTGACACAGTGCCCATTGGTAATTCCAGAGTGTGTTTCTTTGTATGTGTTAGCTCGCTGTGTGCAGAGACAGCTCAGCCACTTTGAGCCTTGTTTCCCTCATCTGGAAAATGGGAGAAATACAGGTCTCGCCACACAGGAACACCATGAGGACGGCAGGAGGTAGTACCTGCAAAAGACTGGTGCCATGCTTGATACCCAGCAGGGACAATTACTACTTTTGCTTTTATAATGGTAGACACTATAGCCAAGTGTGTGTGATCTGTGTATTGGGGGAACTAGCAAGACACTGTATCATAAATAAATTAGCAACTGTATCATAAATAAATTTTGTTCTAGGAGCTTGCAGTGGTCAAAGGATAGACTCCAACCCATAGTACTTAGGAGACATGGAGTGGGTTACTAGAAACACTATCACATTGAGTTCAGGAGCCTTGGGTTCTGGTCTCAGATCTTCCACCAGGCCATTATGTGACTTGGAGTCAATCCTTCCCCTGTCCAGCCTCAGTTCCCTCATCTGAGTAATGGGACTGATGATGCTGTCTTGCTGCGTACACTCTGCATTTGTCTTCCTCACTCCCTCTTCTTTGGGGACTGGAGACTACACTGGGATGGAGGTGGGAGATCTGGTGCCTCCATATTGCGAGACAGTTTCTGAAGGAAAGAGCAGCAATGCCTTGGAGCTCTGTCCTGTTCTCAGACCCAGAGCCCTCTGGTCTTCCTCGAGACTCCTCAGCGGGCTCATACCAGGTCACCTGGGGCCCCTGCCCTGTGTGATGTCTCTCCTGTGCCAGAGTACAGCCCTGAGGAGTTGGGGTGTCTTTCCATGGTGTCCACTGCAAGAGAAGGGAGTGGAGGGGACCCTGAACGAATCACATGTCCGGGTTCTGAGTGTGGATCAAACGTAAGCACCTGGCACAGCCTCCTGCACTTCAAAGCCCACCGCCAGCCTCCGTTTCTCCCACTCTCCTTCCTCAGTGTGACATCAGTGTCCCAGCCCCACTGGAACCACTAAAGTGTCCTCCCACCTCCAGGTCTTTGCTTGGGTTCTTCTCACTGCCTGGCGTGTTCTTCCTCCAGCTTTACCTCACAAACTCCATCTCACCCTTCAGTGTCCAAGTCAAATGCGGCCTCCTCTCAGAAGACTTTCATGACTCACCCGGGAGCATGCACTGCTTTCCTCTGTGCTCTCCATGGTACTTTAGGTCATGACTAAGGAGCATTTAGTTCAATGTTTGGTTCATCTGTCTTCACTTCCACCAGGTCAGGAGCTCCCTGAGTGCAGAAATGGTAGCAGATTCATCCCTGTATTACCTGTGGACAAGAGGTATCAATTAGCTCTAGTTGTGTAACCCAAATCTCTCCTGGGACCTCACAGCTTTTGGGTGCAAATGAAGCCCCCTTGCTGTGCAGACCTGCTCTCTTGGGTCAAACAACCCCTGTCTGCAGGATGAAAAGAACCTAGTCCCTGTCTTTTCTGGTCCACCTTCCCCGCTTACCTGCCCTAGGGTCTTTGGCGGATACCAGGGGTGTCATGCGGTGTTCCATGATGTCCATCCAGCTTTCCCTGGCTTCAGTGCTGCTGTGGCCACTGTCTGCCCCAGAGCAACTGGCTGTGCCACTGTCTTTCCCTGTCCAGATGCACCGCCATGGCTCTGGGAGTGGGGGCTCTGCTACAGGGGTGCTACTCTGAGCTCTGCTCTCCCCCTGTCTTCAGAGACCACCATTATTGCCCCTTCAGTACTGTACCTGCCACTCTACTGCAAAGCGTGTGGGGAATTTGACCCCCTTTGCAAAGCGTGTGGGGAATTTGACCCCCTTCTACTTTTTGAGAGGGACCCTGAAGCAGGGCCGCAAGGGCCCAAGGTGCCTTGTCTCTTTTGGTTTTATGCTTCTCAGCCCTCTCTCTCCTCCAGTTGGCTGAAGAAACAAGCTGGAGAAGCAGCTGGATAGAAGCACCACTGCTCACTGGTCCTCAGACCCTTGATGAGCCAGACGCTTCCTTCAGGGGAATTCCTTTCCAGGACCCCCTTGGACCTCCTTGGGATTTGACCTCTGCAGGGACTTGACCCCTAGCCATGCCTGTATACAGCTGGCATATATCCATACCCCAGTTGCTGATGTTCTTTGCATTCTTTCTTCAGATATCTCCTTTGCTGCCATGTGAAACAGGTGATGCAAAAGGGGTTGTGTGAGTGTGGAGGGATCCCTGGGTCACACACCCAAGTTCTGCTTGGGATCTGCTGGAAAATCCTGTTACTGTTGAGTGCATGCACACGCTGGTCCTGGACCTTGCTTCCCAGGCATGCTGAGTGAACATCTGTTATGAATGGGGGGTGGGAAGATGAAGATGTTGCTCGTGTCATGCCAGGCTCTCAAAGACCCCCAAAGAGAAGGCATTGTGTCTGAGAAGCCGAAGACATGACCGAGTAACAATAGAGAAGACATGGGCTTTATTTGGAAATTTACAGAGAAGTGGTCTGGGAGGGGCTGGCTGGACAGGAAAAAACTGCTCCCAGTTGTAAAAGGCACATAGCTTACATAGCATTTTACATAGGGCAGAGTGTGGGATTAAGCATGAAAAGGGTAAGGTTTCTAGTGTGCAGGCATAGTGTGAGAAGGCGCTTATACATATGTCGCATGTAGACAAAATGACTGTGAATTCTCTCTAAGGGTGAGATTTTTAGTATTATAATGAATTAAAGGTGAGTAAAAGGCAACCCAAGGTTATGGGCATTCATCCAGGCGTGCCTGCTCTGATATGAACCAGCCCGGGAGGCCTATGTCCTCAAGGAAACGTGCACGAGAACATTCACTATGCAGAGATGCAAGATATGGTCAGTAGGCACAGAGAACGCTTTGCTCACAGCCTCAGCATGACTTGCATGCTCAGGCATGGAGTCCAAGGGGAATGGTACATCCTAGGTTGGCCAGCCCTAGAACCCCTCTCCAGGCCAACTCTCCGCTTGGGGCCATATCCAGGGTGTGTGCATGTTGTTGTCACTGAGTGTGCATTGCCTTACAACTGGTTTCAATGGATACCCTTAAGGCAGGTTTTCTGCTGCTTACAATCTGGGTAAACTTGGACATGTTGCATAATCTCTCTGAGACTTGGTTTCCTCTTAGGTAGAACAAATGCACAAAAGTATGGTGTGTGCAGTCTCTGTGCATGGTCCATGATGCCCTGCTTACCTCATAGGCCTGTGGTGGGGAGAAAATCGGGTGCTGTGGGCGGAGGTTTCCCAGGAGAACATTTGCATGGAAATGTCTAGCTTTGGGACAGCATCAGGAATGTGGAGGTGGAAAGAGAGAAGATGACAATGTGGCAGGAGGCATTTGCAGGTCAGCACAGAATCGGTCTTAGAGGCACATCCTGCGGCAGGTCCCTCCAACTAGCACCTGAGTCCCAAGCAGGGGGAAGGGAAAGCAGAAATAGAAGTGTGCTTTCTCCCTGAAAGGCGGGAGAGCCAGGAAGCCCCAGGTTGTTCCGTGGCACCTTACCTGGTCCTAGTGGCCGCAGTGTTTCCTCAGGCGGCTTTCGGAGGGGTCTTGTCTTCTCCCACCCCACCTCCGTGCCCCTCCCATCTTGAAGTCCTTGGCTGAGAGGGAACTTCATTCTTGGCAGTGACTGGGGAAAACTGCAGATTATTTTGGGGAGTTTGGTCTAACTGTGCTCATTGATCATAAACAACTTTTCCTAATTTAGTCAGATGATTTCCTTAAGAACATTCACGTTTATACAAATGAATACATTTGCATAACTGATCGCTTTGTGGCCTCCCCAGCCTCTCTGCACCTGCCCCACCCGCAGCCACCCCTCTCCACCTCTAGGAAGCCAGACAGCTTGGGGGCTAATTTGATCAGGATGAGTAAAAGCAAAACCATCTGGTTTTCTTCGACAGCTGAGTCCAGATTTGCTGTTGTAAAAGACCTGTCTTCCAGGTGAGCCGGCGATATTAGGGGGGTGTCTCTCTTTGCTGAGATGAAAGGGCTCAGTCTGCTACAGAATGCCTCTGTGCCAGCATCAAGCTTCCGATGAATCACATCAAAGGCCTCCCTGCCACTGCTGGCCCCTTCCAGCTGCGGGAAAATGGGCTCATTAGAAGCAGGAAGAGTATATTGTTTACATTAGGCAGTGCTGATTTACAAGCTTGGAGATGCCATTTCCCCCTCACCTTGAGCTCTGGGCTCAGGAGAGCCCTCCACTTGCCAGAAATGGCTTCTTTGAAGGTGCTGCTTGCAGTCTCCGAAAAGGAGCCACGACTGTCCCCTCCCTCGCTGCTCTCCTTTGGAGCCACTAATTAGGTTCTTACCAATTGAGCAGTATCTGGGGTTGGGTAGAGACTAGCAGGGGGACTGTCGGCAAAGGCTTCTGCATAATTGTGTTGATTAAGAGGTACAAGGCTGGAAATGTTGTCTTCCTTCAAGATCAAGTCCCTGCGCTTGTGGGAGCCTTGATTTTCTGGGTCAATTTGTTTGTGTTGGCCTAATTGCTCAGGAAGCATTTTTCAGTTTTCAGCCTAGATGGTTTGGTGTACTGCAGCTCAGTCCCCAGGGCTCCCAGACAGGCTGAAGGAGGAGGCCTGAGGTCTGGTTGTCTGTCCTGGGGTGTCTCAGTGTGGGACAACATTGGTGGTCAGCTGGGGATGGTCTGGAGGGCTTTGCCAGGCAACATGGGCAGTTGCTTCCTCAGGGCAGGATTAAACTAAATGATTCCCAGGTTCCTGGGTTCTGGGCTCAACTCCAAAAGCCATGGATCTTTGGGACCCTGGAGAAAACTCAAAGAAAGTAAAAACTCCGGCTCAGATAATATTTGGAGATGAAAAAAAAATTCACGTGGTTTATAGTAACTGATACTCATCCGATATCTATACATCCTCTTACACTTCCCAGTCTCCCTTGCGGTTGGGTGGAGGCCACGTGACTAGTCTGGGCCAATGGACTTTGAGGGAAGTGGCATATCACTGGTGGGTTAAGGCAGTTAAAAGCTGGTGTTCCTCCTCCCTCTCTCTTTTTGCCTTTGTCACAGAGATCTTAGGGTCAAATATTCTAGGCAGAGGGGGGCAGCCTGACCCACATCTGACTTTTTGTAAGAAATAAACTTTTATCGTGTTAGATTTCCTAGTTTAGTTCTTCCTAGCATGGTTACTGAGGATGCTGAATGACACCAGCACTAGGAAAATGATCATCTCAGAATTGTACTGAGAGACACCCTAGGTACGACTAATGTGAGAAAGGGACACCTCCTGCCCCATCTTGCCACTGTGCCTTTCACCTGCACCTTGGACATATCAGCTCTGGTTCCACCTACAGTTTTCTCTTGAGCAATGGGGAGAGTCTGCCTGCTTGGGTTAGGCACCCACCCCTCAGCCAGTCACTCTGAGTCTAGAAACCCCTAGGCATTGACTCTAGTTCATTGACTCTGTGTGACCTTGACAAGCCCAGTTCTTTCTCTGAGCCTCAGTTTTCTTATCTGTACAAAAATGGGTCAAATGACTATCTTGGGGGTATTTGGTGTCTCTGGTGATCGGAAGCAGTGTGGTGTGGTGGACAAGTGCCCATTTGAAGTAAACACCCCAGGCCTTGAATCTCATCATCCCACTTATTAGCTGTGTGATCTTGGGAAAGTTACTTGATCTCTCTGAGTTGTAATGTCCTCTTCTGTAAAGTGAGGGTAATGGTGGTATCTGCTTCAAAGAGTTTTTTTTTTTCTTTTTAACAAGGATTGACTGAGATGATGCTTGTGAAATTTTTAATTTGCTCTACAAATTTAGCTACCCCAACTCTATTGTTTTAAAAGCTGTTTTCCCAGAAGTCTCTTCTGTAGGTTTGGGTTAGGTTTTTTTTTTCCTTTCCTTTTAGCTTTTTGTTTTAAAGATGTGGGGTTACAATTCAGGGTTAGGTATACAAATGCTCATTATGCAGGTATCCTTGTTGATGAGGTGTGCCCCCCCCAGCAGATTCCCACTACTGCCAATCCCACACTCCCCATTCCCTGGCAATTTCCTGCTACTGCCAATCTTTTTCTTATAGCATTTATTAGGATAATTGTACAAGGTTCACTTATGAATGAGAGCATGTGATACTCAGTTCTTTGTTTCTGTGATAGACCGCTCAGTATTATAGACTGTAAGTCCATCCAGGTTGTTGGGAAGTTCATGATTTTGTCCTTCTTTATGACTGTGTAATATTCCATCATGTATATGTACCATATTTTAAAAATTCAGTCCTCTTTCGATGGGCAGCATGGTTGGTTCCATGTTCTTGCTATTGTGAACAATGCTGCAATAAACATGCATGTGCAGGTATCTTTTCCATAGAGTGATTTGAATTCCTCTGTGTATATTCTCAGCAGGGGGATTGTGGGGTCGTATGGGAGGTTGAGTTTTAGATCTTTTAGGAATCGCCACACTGTTTTCCACAGAGGCTGTACTAGTTTATACTCCCACCAACAGTGTAGAAGTGTTCCCTTTTTGCCACATCCTCTCCAGCATCTGTTGTTTTTTGAGTTATTGATGATAATCATCCTGACTGGAGTTAGGTGGTATCTCAGTGTAGTTTTAATTTGCATTTCTTTGATGACTAGTGAGGCTGAGCATTTTTCATGTATCTGTTGGCTGCTCGTACGTCTTCTTTTGAGAAGTGTCTATTCATATCCTTTGCCCACTTTGTAATGAGGCTGCTTGTTTTTTTCTTTTCTGCTCGTTTGAGTTCCTTATAGATCCTAGATGTTAGGCTTTTGTCAGATGTACAGTTGGCAAATATTTTTCCCAGTCTGTGGGCTGTCTCCCTGCTCTCTTGATGATTTCTTTGACTTTGCAGAAGCTTGTCAGTTTGATAAGGTCCCACTTGCCTATCTTATCTCTTATGGCATGGGCACTTGGGGTTTTGATCAGGAATTGGTTACCGGTTCCAATTTCCATAAGCATGTCTCCTGCATTTTCTAAGGTTCTTATAATGGGTTAAGTTTTAACAGTGATGTCCTTTGGAGTGTGAGATTTGGATGTGCAGGGAAGGGTAGGGAGAATGGGAGGATGGTAGTGGAGAAATCCACTGTGTTCTTCTAACTCATGTGGGCTCAGGGGAGACTTGTGGGGATGGAACTTGGGCAAAGGCATGGCTACTGAGGAGGCTACTGGGGCCAGGGTGGACCTAAAGCCCTGGGTGCAGAGTGTGGTGTGCTTGACAGACCCTTGTGGTCCTGGGAGGACCAGTGGGTTGAGTGGCAGGAAGGCATATGGTGGGGATCTCTGGGATTCCCATGGGTGACTGTCAGCCCTGAAAGCTCTGTCTAGATATGACTGTGCTGTGGCCTTTGGGCAAGACTCCCTCCCCCTAGGCAGGAGGCGGGTAGGAAGGACTGAAGCAGGGGCCAGGCCCAGGCCACCAGGATGCTCTGGGGTTCTTGGTCAGGCAAGAGTCAGGTCTCTGAGGCCTGAGGGCTGGGCCAGCCAGGTCTAGAGTCCATGGCTCCCAAGACTTGCTCCTGGACCTCTTAGTGGCAGTGGAGCCCAGTGATCATGGTTGAGCCGCTGAAGACAGGGCTGGGGCTTCCAGCTTCATTCCAGGCCAGAGAGGAGGCTGGGGCTGCCTGAAATGCTCACCCCAGCCAGGACTGGTACAGGGACTGGGGGCAAGATGGGGATGGTGGTGCAGAAGTGGGAGCCCCAGTGGGCTATCTGCAGAGCACAGGGAGAGGAAATGAACAGGATACTGGCAGCTGTAGAATAATTCAGAGTGACAGTTCCATTGAAAACACAGAGCTGCTGGGCTCGGTGGCTCAGCCTGTAATCCTGCGCTTTGGGAGGCCGAGATGAGTGAATTGCCTGAGCCCGCGCGTTCGAGACCCGCCTGGGCAACTTGGCGAGACCTCATCTCTACAATAAATCAAAAATTAGCCGGGCGTGGTAGGGTGCGCCTATAGTTCCAGCTACTTGGAAGGCTGAGGCCGAAGGATCGCCGGAACCCAACAGGTCGAGGCTGTGGTGGCCATGAGTGTGCCACTGTACTCCAGCCTGGGCAACAGAGTGAGACTCCAACTCAAAAAAAACCCCACAGAGTTTCTGTGGAGGTGTCAGAGGTCAGAGTGAGCAATAAAATGTCACACTAGGGCAAATGGCAACAGGGGAAGATACGATGTGGCTACCCCCAGACAACAGATGATCTCAACATCCGCACTAACTTTCATTCATTGAACGTTCACTGTGGGCCATTATTGCACTAAGAAAGTACTTTGCGCAATCTTAATTTTGACATTGACTTTGTGACAAAGGACAGGGTTTATTCTCCTCTTTTTTGTGTGTTTGAAAAGATGGGCTCACAGAGATCAAGTCATTTACCCCAAATCACATAGCTAGTAACTGGTGGAGGCAGGATTTGAATCCAAGTCTGACTGGTTCTAAAGCACAGGCCCTTGTCTGCTGCCCCCTTTGTGGCCTCCCCAGCCCCATTGGGGTGGCTCGGGCCCTTGCTCACCATTCTCCAGTCACACTGCTTTCTTTCCCACACCCTGATTTTCTGTAGGGTTTTTCCAGCCCTGGGCTTTGACGCATGCTTTTCCTTAGGCTTGCACCACTAGGTTCCTCTCTATTCTGTGGTTTCAGCCCAATGCCACTTCCCAGAGGAAGTCTTTCTGGGCTCTATTTTGCTGGCTGTGACTTCTCAGAAGAACCTCTCTTTTCCCTCAGAGCTATTATCACATGTTTATCTGTAGTAATTTGCATCAAGTCAGTATCCCCCATGGACTGTGAGGTCTGGGAGGGCAGGGATTGAGGGATTTTATTCACAGCTGTATGCGTGGCACTCAGGACAGGAAGCACCACGTATGTTATTTACTTATCCCTGGCACCTGGTACTGTCCTTGCTGGCTCTCGGACCCTCTTTGTGGCCTTAGTGTCTTACACACACCTTGGGCTCTGGAAGTTGGTCTCAGGCTAGCAGGTGGGCAGGGCACCAGCCCTACATACCCAGGCCTTTGTCCCTGCCAGAGGAGGGCGGGGCAGGCCCGTGACTTGTTGACACAGCCGGTTTTTCCCCTAAATTCCCTCACGGAGGTGCCTGGAGGACTGACCTGAGGCTTGACACACCTTTAGGTTGCCCCCTACCTCCTTTGGCCAGCAGAGACCTCCTGTGCGAGTTGGTGACAAAGGTGGCTTGGCCGGGTGTGAGAAACTGTGTGTTGACATTTTGCACCATGAAGGTCTCCGGCAGGCTCAGGCAGGAGACACTAATGTTATTAAGTCAGTTTTAAAACTGGACAACATTTTTGACATTTCAGCTGCGATGCCTGAGCATGAAAAGCTTCTCCCCTCCTGTTGTGCATCTCCAAACAGTAACTCTGTAGCAATATGACTTGACTTAAAAGCCCCGGGCAGTTTGCTCATAATTCTAATAACCATCCAGAATTAGATCACTTCACATTCACCTTATTTCTTCCCTCATTCATCTTCTGGTCAGGTCATTAGAAATTCCCTGATGCTTCCCCCCAACCTCAGTGTTCTATTATTTATATATTATACACATTTCTCTACAGAGTGCCTGGAAAATGGTGAAATGGTCACAGAGGATGGGCTTTCTTCCCGATGACAGCTTGGGAAACATTCTTTTCTTCCTCCAAAGATCCATTGAATCCATTGGGATTTTAAAACTTTCAGCTAAAATATTGCCACAGGACTTGTTCCTGGAGTTCTAGTGATTTGGGGACAGAGTGGGGAGATGGGCCAATGGCCATAGCTTGGAGGGAGGGTGAAGAGAGGCAGGATGTTTGTTACTCAGCTTCTCTGGTGGCCCTAACCAGGACTTTTGAATGCTTCCATGTTAATATGGCCATTTTGTGGCAAGAGATGTTTTACTGTGGTTGCATCAGCTTGGTATGACAGACTGGAAAACTACCATGTAAAGATGACGTTTATCTTTGTTTTTCCTGATGAAAAAAATTGTTTGTTTTTCCTGATGAAAAAAGGAAATACTTGTTTATTGAAAAAAACTTAAACCTTACAAAAATATATAATGTAGAAAGTGAACATCTTTTATAATCGTATCACTCCTAAACATGACAATGCTGTGGGTTATGTCCCAGATTTTTATCTATGCATATACAAGCATAAGTAAGAATACATAATTACATATAGTTATTTTGTTATGAAGTAATGTGAATCACAAACATCAGGATTCACACTCTTTCTCTTTTCTCTCTCTCTCTCCTTCTTTTGAGTTAAGGTTTCACTATACTGCCCATGCTGAAGTATAGTGGCACAATCACGGCTCACTGCAGACTCAAACACCTGGGCTCAAGTGATTCTCTTGCCTCAGCCTCCTGAGTAGCTAGGACTACAGGCATGCACACCAGCTAATTTTTAAATTTTTTTGTAGAGAGAAAATCTCGCTATTTTGCCTAGGTTGGTCTCAAACTCCTGGGCTCAAGTGATTCTCCTTCCTGCCTCAGCCTCCCAAAGTGCTGGAATTACAGGTGTGAGCCACCATGCCCAGCCCACACTCCATTTCTGACCACTCAATTTCACTGAACACATGGGGTGGTGGCTAAGAATTGGGTAAGGACCGCCTCTACCCATTGTGGTGATAATAAATAAGATGACATTAGTGGTTTGGGTTTTAGTCCATGTCAAAATGTCCCTTTGTCCAGAGGCCAAGCCAGGGAGGCCCCTCTCCCTCATTCTGCCGTGCCTTATCTCCTGCTGGCTCCCTCTGTCTCCCTCACTACATGCTTTTTTCTTCATATAGCCTCAGGTGACTTCCAATCTCAAGATCCACCTATCTAAATGTCGCCTCTTCCAGAGAGGTCCCCCTGCACCCCCTCTCCAAAGCCCAGAAAAAGACAAAATAGAAAGAGGCAAGGCACCTCTGAGATTTGGCAAAATTATAAAACAATCACAAGCTCCAACTTTTTTCTTTGAGATTTAGCTCTCTGAACAATGCAACAAACACCTTTGTTTCCAATGAACTTCAAAGTTGCATTTTTAGACATTCTTCCTAATATGCAAGGTCAAGATAAATGATATTCGGTCTTGGCTGCAAGGACTAGATTTTTCACCTCTAAGTTTTAGTCCACGCATTGAGGTGTTAATTTAATACACTGAATGGCAGAACAGATGAGCTCACTACTCAGAGTGTTTTCTCTAGAGGCAAAAAGTATTAACAACAACGAAAAAATAAGACAAATGATGTGCAGATGAGTAGGTTTATGAAGGACAGTCTCTAATGGTTGTGATAGCCGATTCTCTTCCAGTAACTCCTTGCTCCGATGAGAGACATTTGTTGTCGAGGGTTCAACAGAATCAGATCACAAACAGTTCTGAGTGGTAGAAAGAGCTTATCTCTACCTCTAATACTGGTCTGAGTAGTCAGTTACCCTCACTGAGCCTTGGTTTCCTCATGGGTAAGATGGGGAATAACTTCTGTTCTGCTACTGTCTTAGGGTTCTTGTGAAAGTCAAATGAAGTAACATGGGTGAAAAGGGGGCACAGCAGATATTTTTATTTTGGTGCTACCTAGTATCCAAATACTCTTTCTATATGGGGAGTAGCTAGGAGGGAAACTTCTCCCATACAGAAATGGAATGAGGTCAGAAACCCATGTGCATGGGCACCCCCCAGTCAGGTGCTCTTGCCCTGTGCAGTGGATCTTGACTGAATGACACACAGTATAGAGAGCAGATTAGAATTATCCTGGTGTCCGTGGAGCCAGGGGGTGGAGGTGATGGCTTCAGGAGTGACCCGTGGTAATGTTCTATCTAGACTCCTCCTGACTTTCTGGGTTCTTACCTGCTTTTGGCCATGGTTCTCCTCTTGATGTCATGAACTTCCAGGCAGTCTTCCTTTGCTGCTCATGCCACCTACAATTGGCTTCAGTTGTTTGCACTGAAGAGCCCTGACCCGTAGACTCCTTTGTGAGCTGTGAAAGATTTCTATGTGTGGATGTGGCACAGTGGTTCCTTCCTTGGAGAGCCTCAGATGCATATGCCTGGGCCCCACTCCTGAGATTCTGAAACATTCTGGGCCCCACTCCTGAGTTATAGGGGAATTTTGGCCTATGTGGTTCTTGAAGCTGGAAAGGACTCAGAAGTCACAGCCTTGGTCCTACCTTGTCATTTGTCCAGAACACAAGGGCAATGTCTTCTTCTAGAAAATGTACACATTATCTTTCACTTGCTTATCCTAGAATTCCTCGAAGCCAGTTAACCTGATATATGGAAACCACTTTACGCACACAAATGTTCATTACAGCATTGTGTGTAATTTAACAATATGGAGACCAGTTTGATTGCCTTATCTGAGACTCATGGCTGAGTAAGCACAAGGCTCAGCTACCTGAAGGAATATTATGCAACTGCTAAACATATGTCTGGGCAGAGGTTTTTAGTGACATGAAAAAACATTTATAAGTGAAACTACAAAACCAAAAAGATATAAGAACATCTACCAAAATAGGTTTTGTTATAGTCATTTTTTCTTTTGGCAGGGTAGTTTTTAAAATAAAACTCAGCATTCACCTTCTTTCCTTCTTTATAATGCTTGATGCAGTAAAACTGGTTTCTATCTATAGAACATTTCCATCTAAGTAATTGTGGAGAAATATTGACTGATAGGACAGTGGCAATTTTAAGGCTAGCCAAAAGACCTGAAATAGTTATGAGCTAATTAGCTCCCCCTGGGCTTTATGCCTCCCTTCAGGGTAGCTGCCACTGACAAGTGTGTAGGTGAAAGTGCCGTTGCTGTGAAGGTTGAAAGGCCAGGCTTGTACTGAGTGTGAAGACCATCAGGCTGTATGACATGCTCCAAGTGTGCTTTGTGATTTCCTTCTAGAACTTTATTGAGATGAAACAAATGTTTGAATTAAACTGTTTCTTAACTTATAAGTAATATATTTCAAGATAATAGAGACTCCTAGATAATGTGTAATGTCTCTATTTATTAAAAAATATATTTTTAATCTTAGGTTTTTTTGTCAAATTGCCATATATATGTAGAAAACATTCATTTATTCATTCGTTCATTAGTTCATTCATTCATCCATCATGTCTACTAAGAACAGAGCTAGGAACGCCCTTCATTCACTTGCATCATTTTCTAAGGTCAGAAGTTTCTGATATTTGTTCAGGCTTAGTCTTAGCTTTTTTTTTTTTTTTTTTTTAGTCAGAGTCTTACTCTGTCACCCAGGCTGGAGTGCAGTGGCACGCTCACTGCCACTGCAGTCTCAACCTGCTGGGCTCAGGTGATCCTTCCATCTCAGCCTTCCAAGTAACTGGAACTATAGGCACACGCCACCATGCCCGGCTAATTTTTTTTTTAAATTTATTGTAGATATGAGGTCTTGCCAAGTTTCCCAGGCTCCTCTTAAACCCGTGGGCTCAAGCAATCCTCCCACCTCAGCCTCCCAAAGTGCTGGGATTATAGGTGTGAGCCACCATGCCCAGCCTAGTTTTAGTTCTTTGAAGCTTTTGGACTCTGGCCTTTGCCAAGAAGTTCCAGTGTTTTTTGGTCCATTGAAGGGGTTTATCTTCCTTTCTCCCAGTGCTTAGTTGAGAGGGCCGTTCAGTTAGGTTTGATTATCCTCACAGAGGCCCTGGGCAGAGACTCCTGCCCCATCTGCCCACAACCTTTGCAAGGGGAAAGCTCAGACAGCCATTCCCCTTCCCTTTGGGTCTGCATACTAGGTACTTTCTAAAGAATAGATGGCTCCTTGTAGTCCATTTCGGTCTATTCCAGTCTAGCTCATTAAACAAGACGGTATGGCCAGTGTATTACTCTGAGCCCAGGCCTCTGCTGAGGGTTGAGGAGGGTATAAAGGAAGTTTAGGAGCTCTAAGCATTTTATGAAGTCAAGATAAACATTTGAGTTTCTATGAAGCCCTCAAAGGACACTGCCTGGCACCCTGCCCTGGCAGCCATCACCACTCTTGGTTAGTGGTAGTCGTTCCATTTGTTAGTTTATTTCCTCAACAAACTTACTGTTTGTTGGGAGGGCACTGTGCATGCCCTGGGAGCACAGAGATGAGGAAGACAGAGTCAGAAGCTCACAGTCTTGCAGGGCAGATAAGACATGCATACATAAATAGCCATGTAATAAATGAGAAAATTGTATTCCCTGAATTTCTACTGATTGTACTTCCTCACTAACTTTCACAATCTTTTTCTCCTAATCCTCACCAACTTGCTTTTTTCTCTTGGATGACCACATAAATGTCCTAACTCACCATCCTGCCTCCAATATAATGTCTAGATCCAAGTCTTCTAACCCATACACAAGATGAGATTACCGCCACCTCCACTTCCTAGCCAGTTTTCTTGCCAGAACTCACTGTACAGTCTCTATGGTATCCGTCCTACATGCCACTGTGCCTTTGAACCCTCTGTCGTTCTCTCTGCTGGGAACACTCTTCCATCTTGTTCTCCTAAAAGACTCTTGTTAGTTCTTTGAGATTCAACTCACATGGACTCAGATCATCTGGCAAAACTTTCCTGGCCTCCTCCACTCCATTCATTCATTCATTCATTTGCTCTTTAGTGAGTGTTCACTCTGTGCTAGGCATGGTGCCAGGAAGACGAAGGGAAGTAAAACCAATATGGGACCTGACCTCATGGAGCTTCAATCCAGGTGGTGGAGAGATGCTCATTAAACAAATTTAACATAGATGTGGGATCATAAATTGTAATAAGCAGGATGAAGAAGAATGCAGGGTGATCTCAGGGAGTACAGCCAGGCCTCTTCTCCCAGAATGATGTGCAGCTGCAGGGTGTCAGCCCCTACTGGGTGCCGGCCTCTTGCCCTACAGAGATGGTCTGACCAGAGGTACAGTGGGAGTCATTTGGTTTGACCTTGGCTCTGTGTGTTAGGCTTGTTTTATTGCCTCTGGTTGTGATGATATAATCCTTCACTGGATACCTTCTGGGGGCTTCTGCCTACCTCACCTTAATTGCTCCCCTCAACTTTGGTACAAACCCTTATAGTTATGTCTGCACCATGGGACCCTCTACTTGGCTATGGTCAAATGTATCAAAATGGGCGTATGAGCCAAACTTAGCAATTCGGATGATTTCTCCTCAAAATTTGAAGCCCAAGGATTCTAAGACTGGCTGGGATGGTCTTTCGAATAGATCAGAAGGGAACTTGGGCGCAAGGGGTGGCCATGCTTTTCTGCCTTGTGAAAGGCAAAACAAAAACGATGAGGACAGAAATGATGTATGGAGCAAGTTCTTTCTTGAGGACTGGTGGTGTTTTGGTCTTTGAGTTCCAGGAAACAGTCCTACATGCTTTTAATGCATTCCCCATTGCTGCCTCAGCTTAGTTTATGTTGGTTTCTATTTCTTGCAGCTTAAGAATTCTAGCCATACAGATCCCAAACAGCCAATCATCAGTGCTAGCAAGTTGAAGAAAGATCCATCACCCCTGTAAAGACTTGGATGGAACTACTCAAGGCACATCAATCAATAGAGTCAGATAGACAAGACTGACAGTTTCTTGGCTGACCTTGAAATGTATTAGGAGTAGTTTTGGCATCCTGTGCACCCTAAGTCTACTCCAAAGTGAAATTGCCCAGATAACTGTTAACAGACTCATTAGTAATTGGTCTGTCTAGTTCTAGTGATTGGTTGGTATCTGTGTATACATTTCATGTGTTTCCCTAGGTGAAACCTTCAACCTTTTGCGAGCAGTGGTTAATCCCGCAGAGTTTATAGTCTTGTTCCAATCCTTCCAGGGTACTGATGTTAAGTAGATGCATTGTTTGCCAGGTCAAACTTGTCTTTTTCTTTTCTTTTTAAAAACTATGTTTTTTTCCACTTCACATATCACAAAGAGATTTTTTTCTGATTGGATATTTTTTTTTTTTTGAGTTGGAGTCTCACTCTGTTGCCCAGACTGGAGTGCAGTGGCACACTCCCGGTCACCACAGCCTCGACCTGCTGGGCTCTGGCAATCCTTCTGCCTCAGCCTTCCAAGTAGCTGGAGCTACAGGCGTACGCTACCACGCCCTGCTAATTTTTTTTGATTTATTGTAGAGATGAGGTCTCGCCAAGTTGCCCAGGCGGGTCTCGAACCCACGGGCCCAGGCAATTCACTCACCTCGGCCTCCCAAAGCGTGGGATTAAAGGCTGAGCCACCGAGCCCGGCTGATTGGATTTTTAACAGACCATTAAGATTAAGATTAGATGTCTTTGACTTCTGGGCTTTACTTTTCTCTTGGGTTAATTTTAGCTTATCGGTGGCAAAATAAGTCTCCTTAAAAAAATCACACTTTCTTCCGTAGTTTTAGGGAAAAAAAGAGATTTATTTAAGTGACCTTGTTATTTCTCCCATTGATTCATTCACATAGCCTACACCTTCTTGTTTTTGTTCATACAAACCATAACACAGAGGTCACAAAGATTCCTTGACTTAGTTAAATATGGCAGTAGCATCATTGATGCAAATCTGAGGCTAACCCACATACTTCATAGTTTGGAGATTTTCAACTAATAAAAGGAATCAAACACTGTATTTGGGGAAAAGATTAAGGTCACTGGCCCTCATTTGAGTTGATTGGTCTCTTGAAATGAGAAGTTAATTGTGAAATTGATAGGCAGATTTCCATTTGATTTTGGCTCCAATAGTTTATGTTTATAATTAAAATAATAAAAATGGAAAATGTCCAGTTCAATCAACCTAATCTCCCATCTAGTCTCAAGCAACAAAACTGAAGAGAGATGCCTCTGTGGGTGTAAGGCACAAATTCCTTTTACTTTGCCTCTGCTGGCTGGAGGGAAGGGAAGGAATAAATAGCTTAGAATCTAGATATGTTGACATCTCCTCAGAAGCTAGAGAAGAACAATCACAATGTTAGAATAATTCAAAAAAAGAAATGAGGTCAGTTTTCTATAAATAACAGAGGATACGTTGTTATTGTTGTTTGCAATTAGGGTTATTGCTTGGTTCTTTCATGCAAGCAATATTTACTGAGTACCTACTCTGTGCCAGGCACTGTTATAGCCACTAGGGATACAGAGGTGAACATGAAAGTTGGGTTTGCAATCTCATGGGGCTTGCATTCTGATAGGGAAGGGCTTTCAGTTGGGGGGTGGTGCTGTTTCCAATGGCTGTTCATCCTGGCTGCTTTGTGGATCATGCACTGGAGAGACATGCATAGTAGCAGGAAGACCAGTCAGGAGACTTGCAGTGGTTCAGGTGATAGATAATAGTGATTTAGACCTGGTGGTGACAGTGATAGAGATGAGAAATGGTGGATTTAGCATTTGTTTTGGAAGTTGAGTGGAAAGGACTTGCTGATAGATAAGATGTGGAGAATGAAAAAGAGAGAGGACCAGACTCCCTCTTGCCCAACTGAATTGATGGCGGTGCCCATACTGCAGATGGGAAGACGGGGAGAGGCTTCAGGAGTTTCATTTTGAATAGCTTGACTGTGAGATGCATCCAAGTTGATTGACAGGTTGCTAGTTACCTAGTTTCCAGAGGGGGCTATGCAGTTCCATACTTGACTAAGGGAGGCACAATTATCCTATTTGTGGGGAGCACTAGAAAAATGACTTGCATGCATGACAATTTAGAATGGGGAAAATTTTGTCCACCTGGTACATCAGGCAGCACCTGAAAAAAGGAATTCAATAGATGAATGGAAGTTTCTAAATTCAAAGGGAGGTGGGGAGAAACACAGGGTTTGGTAGAAGTATTTTATATTATAATAGAAGGGGTTTGGGAAAGAGTACTTTCCATAAGAGCCAAATATGAAGAAGTTGACAACATGTGTGCATGTCCTTGGGCTGCCCCCTTAGTGGAAAGAGCCCTGACTCAGGAGTTGGACAGATCTGGGTTCTAATCCAGATGCCATCACTTACAAACTCTGTGTCTTCTGACCAATTACTGAATCTCCACACACATACTTTGAAAGATTTTTGTCTTTCTGAAACATTGAAGTCATTAAGTAAAAACTAATTTGTTTCCCCATTTTTGTTGAGCAAAGATATATCGAGCTGCAGCTTGAAATGTCAGGTCAACTTGAGAGAGTGTGACCACATGAATTGAAATAATTGCAGCCAAAAGCAAAGACATTTTTCTTTAGGCATAGGTCTTATCTTGCATGAATGGGTCATTTCAGCTGTGATTTTTAAAACCTTAAGACAAGCTTCCTTGAGGCTGTCTTTTCAGTTCCCAGGTTTGGGACCAGGGTGCCATTTCCCAAGTGTATCCCAGGTGATAATCTCAGAGATACCCAGTAACCTTGACCACTTCTGTAATTGAGAGGATCCAGGGAAATGGAGATGCACTCTTTCTAAGAATTAAAGAACCTTTACATTTTAGGAAGAGGTATGCCACTCTTTCCATGTCTGCATTCTAGGAATACCTTTCGCAAAAGTATTGATCTTCCCTTCATCTCTGTCCATTTTCATATCCCATTAGGAATGGGGAGAAGCTCCAGAGTGGGAACTTTCTTGGATTACATCTGTATGATCTTACATATAGCATGTCAATTTAATTTCAGATCTAGCTATTTGGTCCACATGATGCCAAATAATGCTTGATACTTTCTTCACCACTGGATTTTTTGGCTTGGTGGCTAGTACCTGGTCACAGTCTGTGATGCGTCAGCCATGTTTCCCAATATGTATACCATAGACCAATACTTCACAAATTTTAATGTGCCGTGAACCACCTGGACATCTTGTTAAAATGCAGACTCTGATCCAGCAAGTCTGGGTTGGGTCTGAGATTCTGCATTTCTAACTAGCTCTCAGGAAATGCCTGGTCCTGCTGGTCTGGGGTTCACACTTGCAGTAGCAAAGTTGTAGAACCCTAATCTGTGAGTGCAACACAAGTTTCTCAAGAAAAGAGAAACAGGAAGGATCTATGGTCAAATAGATGGGGGAAACTGGCATACCTATCACATCTTAAAGGCCTCGAGAAGTCCTACAGTTAATAAAGAAACTGTTGCTGGGTGCAGTGGCCTATAATCTCAGCACTTTGGGAGGTGAGAGGTTGGCTGAGCCCACGGTTCGAGACCAGCCTGGGCAACTTGGTCAGACCTCATCTCTACAATAAATAAAAAAAATTAGCCAGGTGTGGTGGCGCGTGCTTGTAATTCCAGTCACTTGGAAGGCTGAGGTGGAAGTATCACCTGAGCCCAGTAGGTCGAAGCTGCGGTGGCCGTGGGCGTGCCACTTCACTCCAGCCTGGGTGACAGAGTGAGACTTCAACTCAAAAAAATAAAAAAAAGAAACTGTTTACTTATTCTATCCAGTGTCAAACTCATTTTGATCATAATACCTTTTTATTGTTCCCAAGGAAAACCTACTAACATTCATTTTCTTTGTGTCACCATTTGGAGAACAGTTTGAGGCCTGACAGACACAGATTGTCCTACTACCATGTAGACTGTAAATGGGTCAGAAGTCAACTGAGGCAGCTACCCAGGAAAGTGCCAGTGGAATGTGAAACTGAGTCAAAACCTGAGGTGCAGTTTTGGCTCTCTGCTTGGGGTCAGTAAGCCAATTGCTCTGAGCCTCAATTTCCTAGTGTATAAAATGGGCATAATAAAAGACTCTGTAAATGGAAGCTGATGTTATGGTTGCCTACATTTGTAAGACAGACTATATTAAGCATCTTGGCCAGACTGAAAAGCACTCATGCCAGACAAAACCCAGGAGAAAAGTAATATATGAAAGAGCAGAAAGGGTCCCTGGAGACTAATGCAGAACCCTTAATTATAGATGGGAAGCTTTTCTGCACAGTGGGAAGAGCTCACCCACGACTAGCAGCAGAGGGCAGACCAGGACCCAGAACTCTGGCCCAAGGCCACTGCTCTCCAGGCCACCTGGCCTGGACCTCACCAAATCTCCCAAGGAACTCCCTAAAGTTTCCTGTAAGGGGCCACCTTTGTTTCAACCACTTAGGTTTTTTTTGGATGAAAACTATCTTCATGCATTAAGTCCAGAATGAACATGATTCTTCTGTGGGCACTAAGTGTTGAAGTGGTGGAACAGAGTGGGGAAAAAGGAAGAAAATTTTTGCATGTTGACACCTTTCCCACAGAGGTCTTGGGCGCATCATCCCCATCGCAGCCCAGTTAGAATCCGCAGGTTTACCGGGGTTCTTGTGGAAGTGTTCTTGTCCCCACAGAGACAGTGCCTGCAGGGTCTGGGACATGGTGCAGCCTGAGATTCTTCAGAGCCTATGACAGTTTTGTAGAGACCAAGGAGTGCCCCCAGCCTGCTGGGGCACTTTCCTGTGGGGAAGACAGCTGGCTTTGGGAGTGTGACACTGTGACGCGGCCTGGGAGGCCAAAGGTGGGAGGGTCCTGGCAGCCAGAACTCCAACATGAGGCCTACTCCCTCTGTACACAGCCTAAAAGGACAGGAAGTAAACCAATGCCCCATGGTTTATAGTTCTGGAGGCCTTTCTGGCCTGCTTTCTGTGTTGATCCTCAGAACTTTCCCCAAAAGGCACCTCAAATGATTAGCATTCTTATCTGAGGAGAAGAAAGGCTCAAGGAGCAGGATGACATGCCCAGCCTGTAGTCCACCTCTTAAGCGCCCTCCTTGTCTTCCCATGGTCATTAGTCCGCCTCTTAAGCCCCACCCCTTGTCTTCACATGGCCGTCTCCAAACAACCCAAATCCATGCATTTGCTGTGACAGCTGAGGATTGTTACCTCCTAACTGGTTTCCTCAAAAATAATTTGTTCCTTACCCCTCTCATTCCAGGTGGCGAGGCTTGGCAGAGCTCTGGGGGCATAGAGGAGGTGCTAAAGTGGAAGGAAATCTGGGAACTTGTGACAAAAGGACGATCCAGGAAAAATCTCACCAATTACATAATGCTTACATGGTAGGGAGCTTGTAAGTTTTTTCACATTCACTTCTCATTTTTTCCTTGTAATGATGCCATGAATGGCCACACTTCTCTCTCTTCTTTTTTTAAAAATACAATTGAAGAAACTCAGTCTTAAACCTGGCATGAGCTGCCTACAAGGTCACAGGGAAACATGGACTAGAACTCAGTGCTCTGTGTGGGTAGCTGGGTAGCACAGTCATGGGGAGAGAGAAAAATGTACTGTGAACTGTACAGTAGACATGAAAACAGCTTGAACATGTAGTGTCTACTGTAAAGAAGTAAATGCCTGAGGTTCTTCCCAGTGGAGTTTGGGCCCTCTCTTCGGTTAGGCTGAGTTTGAGATTGCCCATCTCGCATTTGGGTTCCTGCCATGCAAGTGAGGTAGTTCTGATTGGTTGATGTTTGCCTTTGAATGTAAGCCATTTATAGGCCAGCCAGAGGTTATTCAACCTTTACAATTCTTGTAATCTCATTCTGAGATTTCCTTCCTCAAAATAATTTATCCTGTTTATTCAACTGATGCAGGCCTGATGGGGCCTCTTGGTTCTTCACACCCAGGACGCTGGATTGGCCCAAGCCACCTAGGAACTCGATGAGAGATTATCATTGTTTGGCCTACGCTTCTCCACCACTGCCACACCCAGGAAAAACTGGTCCCCTAAAACAGCTGTGTAGCACCATTCAGAACTGCCCACTGCTCTGTGCCAAACAGAAAAAGCATGAGGTTTGCAAAACATCAATCTGTAGCCAAAGGTGAGTGCGTGCGTGCGTGTGTGTGTGTGTGTGCGCGCGTGCGTGTGTATATGTGTGTGTGTGTGGGTAGGGGTGAGGGGGGCCTGAAAGAACCCCGGGCTCCATGCCCAGTCTTTGCGATTTCCCAGGAGGGAAGCAGACCTCCAGGCAGAAAGCCAGGAGTCTCCCTCATTGCTCCAGCAAATGGGTCCTGGAGGAGTCGTCCCACGTCCCGGCTGCTGATGGGTAGCGTGGGGGCGAGGGGAAAGGGCATGGTTATGTCCCCCAAGGACTCCCACCAGATCTGGGAGGAAGCCCGCGTATTTATCTTATTTCCTGTGCATCATTTTGACTTATTTTCCTGGTCCAAAGAAAGAGCTGCAGTGTAAACTAAGGTTCTGTTCCAGGGGGCCTGTTGGCTCCTTGGAGTCTGTAATTGGGGCATTGAAAGGATACAAAAAAAAAAGCCCACAGAGGAGTGGATGATCTTTTATACTTAAAGTTCCCCCCTCTATAAAAGCGACATATTACAAACCTCTTTCTCCTCTCGAACATTTCTTGCTAAGTGCATTCTGATGCCACATTGAAACGCAAAATAGCTGGAATCAAGCAGGCACCGAAGGCTATTTATATGCTAATCTCTATTTCCCAAGCTGAAGCAGGAACCTCGAGCTTGGTGCTGCTTCTAATGATGGCTCGGCTTTAACCTCTCTGGAAGAAAGAAAAGTATTTTCCTTAAGAAAACAACTCAGTTTCTTTAAGATGAAATGTAATTATCTATTATCAGATGTCCCTTAAAATGCAAGGCCTATTAAAGCTGCTAAAAATATTGAAGCCCTAATTTCACCATAATAGCATTTTAATTTCAGCAAATCACGCTTCTATTGTTATAGGACATTTTGCGGTAGGAATGTGGTAAGAGGTCCATCTTAGCTTTTTTCTTAACATTTTTCTTTCTTTGAGAAGTACAATTAAATCATTGCAATCATCTAACCTTGCTCGACACAAAATTTTACTTATCAAGTGCGAAAACAATGGTCATTAGCATTTAAAAGAATTTGTTTTAAAAGTAGCTAAAGTTTAATTGCTTTAAATATTCCTGTCTGGAATGTACAGCCGCTGTTGGTTCAACGTTCTTATTAAAGAGAGACGGTGTTTAATTGATTGCTGAATTTCATTGAAAAATATTTACTTTCTTTCCGGGCAAAGTATGAAAGAGATGTCTTCATGGACCCTCAAGGAGAAATGGTTCTGGGAGGAGAAAAATGTTTTGTGGGGAGTTGCTGACAAAATGACCCAGCTGTGTGCTTATCTGCATTGGATGCATTTTGGGGGAACTTTTCCAGTGAAGCTTCCCAAAACAAACCACACCAACCCCGGAGGTGTCTGTGGCTCCCTTGCAAAACCTTGGAACTTGTAATTTTGTTTTTTAGAGACCCTGTGGTTATGAAGGACAGAAAGAGGGGAAGTTGGCCCTGACAGGACCAATTTGTCCATTTATAAGTGGGTTCACCTTTTCAGATGGGGGAGGTCCAGGGTGGAGCCACTCTCTGAAAGGTCTTCTGCCCACACCTGTGGGTGAAAGCAAATGCTTTCACAAACCTAGATCAATCTACATCTCTCTCCTCTCTTATTGTCAAATTTTAGGCCTTCCGTGTGGGATTGGGTCACCATTGATTTTGCAGAATATCTGAGCTCCTGCAAGAGGCTCTGGCAGGCAGGAAGAGCAGGGATGAACAGAGTGGGGCAAGGGAACCGACCCAATAGGCTACTGATGGGTTGGCCAAAAAGGTGAAACTGGAACCCTGTTCAGCACTGTTAGTTGAGCACTTACTATGTGCCAGGCACTGTGTTAGTTCTTTATGCGTCACTATCCTTAATCTTCATGATAGCCTGTGGATGGATGCTTATTGCTCCCATTTCCCAAATTTGGAAACTGAAGCTCATAGAGGTTAACTTGTCCAAGCTTATGCAGCCAGTGGGAGGCAGAACCCCCATTAATTTGAGACCTATCTGGCAACAACCTCTATGCTATCTGCCTCTGTCTACTTGTTTCTGCCCCCGGTGATCACCTAGCTCAGACCTCCAACCTACAACTGGTTACCACTGCAGGTGAGCTCCCCTGGCTCCATGCTTCTTCCATCATGCCACCTTTGCCTTGTGGCCTTCAGAGCTCACATACACATGGAATTTGAAGTCTCACCATTCTTTCCCTATACGGGTCTCAGTTTCCTACCTGTAAAATGAGGAACTTGGATGATCCAGTCTTCAAGTCCCCAAACAAGTACTGAGCACCTAATCTGGATGGGACCTGTGTGGGCCTTGGGTGTGCAGAGACAGTGACACGGATTCTTGTCTTATAGACGAACACTCAGTGTCACCGACTGTCTTCCTGTATGTGTGTTATAGCTGAACAGTGGGGCCGCACCATGTACAGCATGGGTAGGGTCTTTTAGGGCCACGGGGCAATCTGAGACTTTGCTTCTTTTTTTCTCCCCTTTGTTTGCTGGACAAACTCCTGCTTCTCTTTTAACATCCAGTTCAAGATTATCTCTTCTGGGGAAACTTTTTGTCCCTTGAGCCCAGAGGTCCACAGCTCTTCTAGCCATCTTCTCTGCAATAAAGTAAGAGTGCAGCCCAGGTTTGATTCTGGGCTCCACTGCTTGCCAGTGTACGATCTCAGATCCTGTTTCCTAGTCCATACAGTGGGGTGATAACAGTGTGTACCTTCCCCTCTGGTTGTATAAGTACCACTTGAGATTTATATATAGCTTCTAGAACAGTGCCTGGCCCATGTAAACACTTACTAAACATTATTCATTATTAATGTAGTAAAGTTGCTTATTGGTGGGTATGTTATGTGTTCCAGCCAAGCCATGTGCTCTGCCAGGTCTGGCACCACAAGATTGTCACCTTTATATCCCTGTGGCTAGCACAGTGGCTGCTGCAGAGTGGAAAATACCCTTCAGTGACCAAGAGCAGATGCTCACATCCATGCCACCTACCAGCTGTGTGACCTTGGGGAGGTTCCATGACCTCTGGTCTTCAGTTTTTTCATTTGTAAATGAAGATAATTACAGTAATCTCTTGGTGCAGTCACTGGGGAGACTGAAATTAAGCCAACCTGGTAAAGTTAAGTCCTTGCCCAGTAGCAGTTGTAAGAGATCAACCCATGGTATCTATCAGGTTACCAGGTTCTCATTAATAACTGACATCTGTTTTCCATGTTCCAGTTCTTATCTCATTTAATCCTCACAAGAGAGCTGGGAGGGGTTATCATCTCTGTTTCACTGAGATCTTACAGCTGGTAAGAGGCAAGTCGCCTGACCTCACATCTCATCCTGCATTTACCCGCCCATGACATCTCATATCGTGAAGCCAGACAGATGCAGGAATGGTCCTCAAATAGCCCAGCTCATCTTCTGTACAAGTTAGGTGGGGCTTGGACTCTTGGCTCGTTAGGAATTCTAGCTAAATTGATTTCATAATGGTGGGTCCTGAAGTGCCACCTCCAACAGGAAGCTGCACTTGGCTTTTCATACTCTTCAGAGGCTGCTATAAATTTGATCATATCTGAAATAGCAGATTTCAAGTTGAAGTCCCCTTTGTCCACTCTGGAATTCAGATTTATTTCTGAGAGACCAGTGCAATTTTCTTATCTTTGTTACAAATTACTATAGTATGGGTTAATCTCACGCAGCAATAAAGCTGTTTGCCTAGGAAGCTTCCTGTAGTGTCAGAGCTGATGAATGGCTCCCTCTGGCTATAATAATTCAGTCTAGAACATTGAAAAAAACCCCCACAAAAACCCAACTTGGTTCTTCTGCAGGAAACTCCACTGTGTGCTTGGCTGCTCAGACTGTTCGGATCAGAGACTCTCACCGGGGTCAGCACTTCAGAACCTTTGCACCCATGAGATCCGAGCTGCTCCGTGATGAAATGGCAGGCAGCACTGTTGCTCTCCTTGGTAAAGATGACGGTCTTGTCTGGAGTTTTCTATGTGTGACTGTGGATCTACAATAGAAGCCAGAACAGGCAGAGGGTACAGACGGAATGACCTCCAGACGAGGAAGTGAGGGGGCTGGTCTCAAAGAAGAATGCACTGTTGGTGAAGGGGCAGAAGACTTCTGTGTTATTTATTCAACGATTACTGTAGTTTTAAAATCTGACAGATACACTGATTAGACAAGGCACAACTGACTTAATAAGAACCCTTCCTGGGGAACTGTGGGAATGAAACACAACCATCTTTAAAGTGTGCATAGATTTTAAGACTTATTGTGGTCTTAGGAGGCATTCTAGGGAAATTGAGATCTGAAGGACGAGAGAAGATGGTCACTGCGTGTGTGTGTGTGTGTGTGTGTGTGTGTCTCTGTGTGTGTGTTGTTTCTAAGCTTTGGAGATATTTGAGAGAAAGAGTATTCAGGCTGAGAGACTAGTGTGTCCAAAGATCTTGAGACAAGAGGACTTGCTCGTGAAACAGGAAGGTCAATGTGACTTTGGGAAAGGGTTATGGGGAGCTGGAGCTGGGGGTCAGCAGGAGACATCTCATGAAGGACCTTGCAGGCTAGCTAAAGAGTTAGATGTTATTTTGAGTTGCTATTTAGATGTCAATGATGAGTAACTGAAGAGTTTTAGGTAGCCAGTGAAGATATTCTTTAAGTAGCCAATGGACATATTCTGTATTGGAGATTCATGGGAGACAAATCTAAGAAGACAGTTTGGGGGAAAGGACTTCACATAGCCAATGTCCTCTGGGCACAAGCATTGGCTTATTGGGCTTCAGGAAGTTCCTCAACCAGAGGCGCTTAGATTACAACTCTAGAGTTAAGAAATATAACACTTGTTTTCATTCTGTAAGTCAGAATTAACGCATTCTGAGTGCCTGTCTCCCTAGGCAAGTCTTCCATTGGGTCTCTGTTTTGTGCCTTCTCTCTACTGCTGAATAGTACAAACATTCTGGAAGGTCTTACCTAGTCCACTCTGTCTTCAGTCTACTCTGGTCACTGAGGATTAACTTCCTGTCTAAACTTGCTCTGTGTTTAGAAGATGGGACACTCCTCAAACCACTGTGCTACACTCAGCCACAGGGGTCTTTTCAAGTAGATCCAAAGGTTACAGATTGTAGCATTCAGTTACCTCCTTCTACCCCCCACCCCATCCCAGCAACTCCTCACCATGAGTGCCATGTGCCAGTTGGTCACTGCCCTACTTGGAAACTTCTAAGAACTCTATCCTTTCTCTTCCTCCTCTCCCTAATGGTCTGGCCACTTTGGTTCCTTTCATTCTAAGCATTCTTCTTCATCCTTTCCCTTTTTGAGATAATCCAGTGAATAAAAACAGGAGTGGGTTATCTTTTTCTGTCTAGGAATTTCAGCTTTTGTTCCTTCAACACCAAAGTCCTTGAGATAAAGGAACATAGAGCTCTGTTCTTCCTCTATCTTCTTCCTTTTAAACTTCAAGAATACCCTTAGAGTTGTTTTTTAACTGACAGAGACCTTTGCTATGGATTGGGCTGAGCAATAAGGAGATGGCATTGCCAAATTTCCATTCATCTGTTCATCCATTCATCTAGCCACCCACCTGCCCATTACTTAGAGCAGGAATAAAGTGTGTTTTTTAGTTGGAGTCCCACTCCGTTGTCTAAGCTGGAGTGCAGTAGCATGCTCATGGCCACCCCAGCATTGCTGGACTCCAGCAATCCTTCCACCTCAGCCTTCCAGGTAGCTGTAACTATAGGCACACGCTGCCACGCCTGCTAATTTTTTGATTTATTGTAGAGACGAGGTCTCACCATGTTGCCCAGGCTGGTCTTGAACCTGCGTTCTCAGGCAATCCTGTTGCCTTGGCCTCCCAAAGTGCTGGGATTACAGGCTTGAGCCACTGTGCCTGGTTGAGTAAAGCATTTTTAGGGATAGTGTTTGACAACTGCTCACTTCTGAGAGTGGGCTACTACAGTCCTATTTTCCTGTCTATTGTCTATAGTGTCCAAAAACAATGTACTATAAAGTTAACAGCCCAGGCTCTGAAGTCATACTCCCCGGATTCCTGTCCTGGCATCATCATTTACCAGTCGTGTGGATTTGGTCACACAAATCAGATTTTTATTATGGTACTTACCTCCTCTGTAAAATGAGGCTATTAGTCACACCTACCTCAAAAACTTGTTGTAAGGATTAACTGATGTAATACTTGTAAGCTTTTAGAGCAGTAGCTGGTACTTAGGAAGGGTTCCATAAATGTTCCCTATTATGAGTACCCTTGGACCTGCATGGATATCTGATACCATCTGGGCCAATTCAATTCTCTCTCTTCTCTCTGAATTTTAGAATCAAGACTGAAGTGAGGCTGCGTTACTCAGAGCTGCTGACTTGAACTCAGATGTTGTAGTGAGGCTGTTCCGGACCCTGAGATGTCATTCTGCAGAAGAGAAGGGGGAAAATGACTGTCTAGGGGGTATATAGCAGGTGAGAAGGAGGGGGAGATATGAGGAAGGGAGAGGGGGATGGAGAAGGAGAGAAAGAGTAAGAAAGAGGAAGAGAAGGAGGAAAAAGAGGAAGAGAAATAACAGAGAAGACAGGGTCAAGGATACTTAAGTGCTTGTGTTCCTGGTCCCAGTCCTGCTCATGATGGCCAGGTCTCACCTGTGTCCAGGTAAATCCCTGTTTGCTTGATTCTTTTTGCTTTGAGTACTTTGGAGTGGATTTCTGAACAAGAGTAATGGAAATAGAGGCAAAGACAAGCAGATCATATACCTGCCCTCAAGGAAGTTGCCATCTAGCAGGTGAGTACAGGAGATAAGACAAGGGTACAGCCAACCAGTAAATGAGTGTGGTCGGGGCTGTGCAAGAGAATGAAGAAGGACCCTGGCAGCATGGAGGAGAAAGTCATCCTTCACTGGGGATGGTTGAGGGCTTGATGGAGGAGGGAACAGTGGCATTAGGAGGATGAATTTTGTCACGACTTCCCTTATGGACCTGAGCTATGTTGCCATAATACCCTACTGGGGTCCAGAGTAACAGCTAGACCCTGAGAAAGAGTATCAAAGTAAGACTTCCTGGCAAGACACAGTATCCTCTGCCCCTCAACGTGTCAGGGATTTCCAATGTGACAAGACACTGATTAGCATTCTGGGGTTCTGAATGAGGATAATCTTATTTATTAGCAACCTTTTAATCTCAGCGTGCTAAGAGTAAGCTCTAAGAGGAAAGTATTATCATTTAAACACTATTTAACCCCCCACCACCTTGCCACCTAGCTATGTTGAATATTAGCTTTAATGAGAAGGCCTGGGGAGCCAGCAGATTCTGGATGCAAGCTTCTCTTGCAATCAGATCACCTACCCAGTGTGGCCAGATCTATAGTGCATGAACCCAGTGGGATTAGTTGCTGGTTCCCATATTCATTCTGGGTGAAATCTCCCATTTCCGGTCTTTGCTGTTCCCTCTACTTGGAATGCCACTTCTTCCTGTTCACATCCATGTCTACCCATCAGAACACTATCCATTCTTCAATGCCCATTGTGAATGGACCTTTTCCACGATGTGCTTTTTGCTCCCCCCATTCTCAGATGTAGTATGGCCCTGCCCCTGAGTTCCTCAGTTTCTACCTCTTGGGCAGCATGACCTCATTCTAAGTTTTATTGTGACACTAAGCAGTTCTTTTATTCTTTCTTGTTTATCTCCTATCAGACTGGAACCTCTTCAAGGACAAAACCCATGGTTTATTCTTTCTTGCATCCTCAGAGTCTCCGTAAATGTTTATTGACTGTATAATCAGACTTTTTAGTGATTTAAAGTTACTGATAAACTACAACCAGCAGCATGTAGTACTAATCACATGCCAGGAGTTGGACTAAGAGAAATCATTTCATGTAATCCCAATGCCAGTCATGTATGTAGGTGGACTATCATCACCACTTCACAGAAGAGAAGACCATGGCACTAGAGAGAATTAAGTAAGGCAACGTAGCTCATAAAATGACAGAATTTTATTTTCAGCCTGAACCTGTTTGAGTTCAAAGCTTTTAACTCTTGAAAATCATATGATACTGTCTCCCTTCTCTAGGACCTCACAACAAAAGCAAATTAGACCAACAACAAGGTATGCTTAATGAACCTATTAAATGAGGATAAAAAGAGACAATGTTGCATTGAACCAGATACTCTCCTATGTTTGTGGTATTAATTCTGAGTCAAAAACTGCTCCCTTTGACCTAAGTATTGCATTTATTTTGAAAAGTTATCTTAAGGAAATAATTCCAAAAACTGGGAAAGAAAACAATAAATACAAAAATGTTTATTGCAGCATTGCTTATGATAGTAAAATGTTCATCAGTAGAATAGCTAAGTAAATTATGGCCCATTTCCAGGGAATATTAGGCAGGCATTAAAATGAAAGTTGCTTAGATTGTGTATGATACCAAAAAGTTTAAGAATGTAGGCTGCAAAAAAATTAGATATATGATTGTGAGTGTACCATGTTTACAATTCAGTAAAAGCTAGAACATAAGAAACATATCAAGAATGTTAATAGTGGTTGTGTCAGGAAGAATGAATTTATGGCTTATTTTTGTTTCTTTTTTCTATTTTCCAATTTTTCTGGAACATAGTTATATTATTTTGATGATGAAAATTATGTATTTTTTAAGAAGCTGATGAATAATTCTATAGATGAGCATAGGTGACCTTGTCTAAGGAAGATGTCCTCTGGGTCTTGGCTCAGTGCAGGGGACGCAGGGCAGCATGTGGTGGCACACGTACTGGAGTTGTGAAGGTAGTAGACACCGGTGTGTGGGTCCTGTTACATTGGAAGACTGCCAACATGGGGCTGACCCCTGGGTCCTGAAGATGTCACATGCCAGGAGGGTAACCCAACTTTCAGGGTATAATAAATACCTGGACCTTCTTTTCTTCTGAAGCATCCCTGCTCCATGCCTTGCTCTGCTCCCCAGAGCTGAGGAGTAAGTTCAGAAGCTCAGGGTGGAAAACAACTGGATAAACATCTTCAGGCAGTGAAACCCTCCATTTTCAATTAAAACAAAACAAAAAACAAAAACTGAGAAGATGACACTAAGGATGGAATTGATGGTCTGGAACATTTTTGTTATCTGCCCAGTTAGTTGTGGCCAGTTTGTGTCGTTTCAATTTTCAGCCATTCTCAGTTCTTCCTCAGCTTGTAGAGCTCTTCAAAAAGTTAAAAACAGGGTAAAGGAAATGGGCTTATGAAAACTGCCTCAGATTCCCATCTGGTTTGAGGTTGTTGACATTTTCCTCAGTGGGTAAGGGTAGGGCCTGCATTCCCCTCTGGTTTGAATCCTATTATAGCTACTTACTAATTGCAACTAAATTATTTGGGCAAATTTCTTCATCTTTCTGAACCCTAGTCTCCTTATCTGTAAAATGGATGGAAATGATAGTTCCTGCCTCAGAGGCTTATGGTGAGGTTAAATTTATTGGGGTATATCAAGCACATAGTGCAGACAAGTGCTCTTGTTATTGTTTTTGTTATTTAATGAACATCTTTTCCAGTGGTTTCCCCAGCTGTGGTAGGTGAGCTTTTTCTTTACTAAGAATGTTACTAAGGGGGAAAGAAAAGAAAATAGCAGTAGAAGATACAAAATGACCCAAAGACTTTCTATGCTCTTCGTGTTTCTTGGCCTTAAACTCTGACCCTGCAGAAATTCTCTTTCCCAGGCATCACTAGGTTTTCCCAGGACTTTGATTTGGCTTCTGTTGACACCCTCCTGGCCTGTTTTCATATTGAAAAATCAAAAAAATTAGCTGGGCGTGGTAGCGCGCGCCTGTAGTTCCAGCTACTTGGAAGGCTGAGGCGGAAGGATCGCCAGAGCCCAGCAGGTCGAGGCTGCAGTGGCCGGGAGTGGCCACTGCACTCCAGTCTGGGCGACGGAGTGAGACTCCAACTCAAAAAAAAAAAGATACCTTCTTATTTCCCATCAAGAGTAGTTGATCCCCTGGCATTGCCCCCTTCCTTCCAAGAACTCAAAACCACAGTATATTGTACACAAGGCACTGTGCTAAGTGCTAGAATACTATTTCTAATTTATTTCTCCCAATCTTTGAGGCAGTGCTATTATTATTTTCAGACCCCATTTTACAGTCAAGGGAATAGAGGCAGAGAGCACATAAAGAACTTGCCCAAGGTCATACTGCTAGTAAGAAACAGAGCAAGAATTTTAATCTAGGTCTATATGATCATGAGCCTGTGTTCTTGACAACTGCAGCTGTGAAATGGTGATATTAATACCTACTGTCCAGGAGGTTGCAATGGGGATTATTAATGAATGTGAAAGTACACTGTAACTTCTAATGTGCTAGGCAGATATAGCAGTATAATAATGTATACAAACATAAATAAGAGGAAACAAAGTTTATGGTTATAATCATGTTCAAATCCTGCTCCATCACTTATTGACCTTATATCATTTAAATGACCTTGCTTTTTCACCATAAAAGAGGAAAAATAGGATGGGGTTGTGATGAAAATTAAATTTGGTAGTATGGATAAAGTCCTTAAAACAGTTTCTGGCACATAATTGACAATAAGTAAACTCTGGAATGTGAACTCCATGGTGGCAGAGAGTACTGTTTGTTTTGTTCATTATTGTGTGCCTAAGGCGTAGACCAGCACCTGGCATACGCTATGTGCTCAGTCAATCTCTGTCGCATGAATGAATGGTGGAGGTCCTACCTGTTGTGCCATAACATTTCCAGTGTGGCCATTATTTTTCCAGGGACACCAGCTGGATTGGATAGATCCTTACAAAGGGCCAGGGTTGGCTCTGTTACTTTGAAAAATAAGCTGATGGGTGGATCTGGACAACCCACAGATACCATGGCCTGAGTGACCTGATCCAGAGACAGGACTTAGGGACAGTCACACTGGCACCCCAGGTTCTGCTTCTAGTTAAGATTTCCATCATTTCTCTGTGAGCAAAGTCCATCCAGGAAGTTCTCTCTGGCCTAATTGGAGTTTCTTGTCAAAATTTATTGGCTAGAGTCAAAGGAAAGACCCTTATCAAATTAGGATTACATAGGGCTAGAGAGACCATGGCTTGGACCACCCGTTGGCCCTGCATGGGGCCTCCTACCCCAGCCCTCCCTAATAGGAGGCCATGAGTAGTTAGAATTCAATTAAGCCCTAGTGAAGGGAGTCTTCCAGGCAGAGCTGGGGCAGGCCCATGTCTGGGCTGAACAGAACAACCGATTTAAGCTAAATCAACGCCTACTTAAGTGAGCCGTAATAAGCATTCTGGGGGCAACGCCAGCCTGGGGGCATCATTTATCACTGGGTAATAGAAAACTGTAATGAATAATAACTTGGGCCCAGCAGCCGGAGCGTGCATACATTACGGGGTTCGAGCTGCTGCTGTCCACCGGGCTGGGAGGGTGGGGTCTGAGGCCAGGGTGGTGGGGTTTGCATATTGAATTCTGCCGCTGTGCAGGAAGGCCTTTGTTGTACAGGAAAGCCATTAATCTCACACCTGCTTTGCCAGTCTGCAGTTGGCATGGTGAACACACAGTCTATTTGCTCGTATTGCACCAAGAGGGAACAAGATGCCCCTGAGGAGAAAACCTGCTCTCGAGAGATGCTGGTTTTGGCCTCTGCCTTGGTCAACATATGAGAACACAGACCTCAAGTCAGCGCCTGTCTGAGGCTTGATCCCAAGGCTCATTCATTTTCTCACAAGGCCTTGTCAGGCAACACAGTTTGAGTAACAGCAGTGCTCTTAGTTCTGTGCTGGGCAGTGGTGCAGTTTGGGGGTAGCATGGGATGGGTGTATGAAATTCTTGCCCTGGCACTATCACATTTCATATCCACTATTGCTTTTGAATTAGATGCTAATTATGTCCTCCATTTTACAGATAAGAAAATTTAAAATCAGAGGGGTTAAATGGCTTACACGCACAACCAGGAAGTGAGGGTTCTGGAATTTGCATCCAAGTCTTCTGATATAAATTCTGAATCCTTTACCTTCTTTATCACCTTCCCTAATGCCTCTCTGTCTGTTCTCTCCGTTTCATTTCCTTCGGGCTCTAGATCCTAGAGAGTTAATTTTGCCTCTTCTCACTTTGACCTGACAGACTACTCTCCCCTTCTGAGAGTTCTCTTCATGCCTTCCATAATATGTCTTCTGCCAGTTTGCCTCAGCCTCCTTCATGGGATAATCATTACTTCTCACTGCTGTTGTGAGAATAATTTGTCAACCTGTACTAATCCAAGATTCTTTTTGTTCCATCAGCTTGGTAAAAGAAAGCCACTGAAATTAAAAAAAGAAAGTCTTCCTAACTCAGACCCCACCACAGCCTCATTCCCAATCTATCCCCTTGTGTTCTTTGAGGATTGCTGGGGTGCTCATATTATGGGCACATTCTGCTGCTTCCAGGCAGACTCCATGATTTCCTCCTATCTAGCTCCTGGCCCCATTGGGTGGTTCCCAGTTTAGTGCTAACTTCTTTTCTTACCTCCAACACTGGCTTCTTGGCACTGGGTCGCTGGAAATTGTCCTTGGTCCCACTTGACAGGCAGTGGCTTCTATTTTGTTCCGCCAAATTCCCCACTTGAATGGGGTGGGGGTTGTCCTCTTGCACGTTTACTAATTCATTCAACAAACACTTATTTGCACCATCTAGTTTCTAGAAATTCCAAGAAGACTTACAGTATATCTTTCTACATTGGAAAGATGCCTCCTTCATGACTGTTCCTCTTTGTTCATCTCCATACGAGGTCTGACGATTACGTTTGCGAATTCATTCTAGAAAGTGTGCTCCATACCTCATTGCTGAATATCACTACGGTCACCTTTGAAATACCCCCCTTGGAACAACAGTGCCTAATCCACCTGCCAAAGCAATTTTGGAACTATTTTTCTCAGAGCTGTCACCATATTACCCTTGATGTCCTGAATGGCATCAAAATGTCTTCCTTTCAATATTTCCTTTATCTTTGGGGAAAAAAAAAAAGTCACTGGGGACCAGATCAGGTGAGTAGGAAGGGTGTTCCAATATAGTTATTTGTTTACTGGCTAAAAACTCCCTCACAGAGAGTGCTGTGTGAGCTGGTGCATTGTCATGATCTCAAAGCTCCTTTGGGACCATTTTTGTACACACCTTTCTCGTGCCAAGGTTTTTAGTTAAGATTTTCCTGTTTCTCTGTTAATGTTTATTTGCTTCTCACAGTTAGCCGCTGATTTTGACACACAATTTGATGCATTTTTGTAATGTTTTCATCAGTTCTGCTCATTATTGGTTGTCTTAACCACTCTTCATCAGTGATGCTTTCTCTCCCCTCAGAAAAATGTTTAATCCATTTATAGGCTGCCCTTTTCTTCATGGCATTGTCCCCATAAACTGGGACTAACATGTCCTTGATTTCACTTCCACTCTTGCCACGTTAAACAAGAAATTTAATGTTTGTTCATTGTTCTAATTCAAGTTCCAACATTCTCTCAATGGCATAAAAACACACGCAACAACAATAATGAACACCACTCAGCAAGACACTGCCACACATCGACATGAACACAACTGTGTGACACCGATATACTGAGGTTATGAAACCTTATTGAGTTGTCTGTGCAGTGCTGGCAACGAAAGTGCATGGTGGCAAGTTTGTGAACTTAATTGTAGACCTTGTGTTTCAGTTTCAGAGCTGCATAGTCTTGTGTTCTTTGTTTTCTGAAGAATCTGCTACTGATTTTTTTTTTTTACCTGACTGGTTCTTGAGCATAAATTTAGCTCCTTGGGATCCATAATGAATCATGGATGCCAGGGCCAAGTGTAAGTGCCATGAGCTATACTGGGCTCAGATCTCCCTCCCCTCTGCCCCCACTGTCCTTAAACCAAGATGGGGCCTGGGCCTGAGTTTTCATTGACCAAAGCTGAAATGATTTAGACTGGCATCTTAATACTGAATAATCAACTTCATGAAAATATTTCTGCAATATCCCTCATAAATCATTGTAAATAAACTGAAAAAAATCAAATGATGAAAACCAAAGCGAAGTATACTAACTCTTACTGAAATTGTAATAGCTCTCATTTATTTGCAGTTGCAAGTTTATTTCAGACACATAACCTCTTTGACTCTTTAAATCCCTTGCCATTCATTTAATAAATCTTCTGAGAACAAGTTTCTTTATAATGAAATCAACCCTACAATGGTGGCCATGAAGGTGGGTCACTCAGCTTTCCCTTCAAAACGACATGAAAGGAAGAGTGGAGTTGGCCAACAGCCTCCAGGTCCTGGACCTTTGGGTCTGTGATATTCAGCTGTGGCCTCTTTTTCCCTAGACTGTGCCTGGTCAACCACTGAGCACTGTGGGGGTAGTAGAACTGGGCCATTTTCTGCTTGAAGCAGGTCTTTCTCTAATGGGCAATCTGTGCTCCAGGGCTCTCTATTTGCCTGGCCATGACATTCTCAGGGTTGTACCACAGTCCAAGGCTCATCCTGTCTAATTCTTCTTCCTTCCCCTCTCCTTTCACAGGTGTCAGGTCAGTAGTGCAGATTGGAGCTTTTTCTCCCCTGCCTTTTATCCTTCACAAGCATTTCCCTGCAATCAATACCTCACAGTTCTAATTCTCTTCTGGCATCTACTTCTAGAAGGACCTGAGCTGACATACATGCTCAGAGAGAAGCAAGCCAAAATATACTCATACATCATATTTACATTTAAGGTGACTTAAAGGGACCAGAATTGAGACTCCATGAAGGATGGTGCTCTAAGCATCACCTTGGAATCCCTTGTGGTGCCTGGCGTAGGGGCCATTGAGGGAGGGACTACCAGGACTCTTCCAGCCTGACTGCACAAAATGTGAGTTGTGCCCACAGGCAGAACTGAGAGGCCAGAAGGTCTTGCTTTGGCCTGCCTTGCTCAGCTTCCCTTCCTAGATTGTTATCACCAAGGACTGTGTCAATCATTGACATGAAAGTGGTTGCCTGCAGGCTGTCTAGGGATCACTGGACCTCAAGAGGGATACTCAAGGACAATCTACCAGTCTCAGTTCTAGCTTCTGGAAGGCCCTGACACCTGCAGCCTGAGAACTTGTCGGTCCTCACACTCTGAGAATATGCCACCTCTTTCCCCACATCTCCATCACCAAATTTTAGGCAAATCTGAAGTTCTAATTTGGAGGTAGGCACTGATTAATATCTGACACAATCTAAGGGTATGCTGCGACCTAAATGACAGTTGTACTGGATGGGAGATGGGTGAGGTGTCCAACTGGCCAAAATTGGTAAGTTAGAGTATTTGGCCTGAAAAGTTGTGGAGGAACCACAGGAATATCCAGGTGGCAGAGGGGTCCTGAGTCTGGAAGGTAAGAACACTGGAGCTCCATGTTTCTAAATTCAACAGTGACTTCTCTATTCTCATTTCTCTCCCTCTCAGCAGAATTCCACACAGTTAGCAGCTTCCTTGCTTGTTAGAGATACTCTTATCTATGTTCATGAGAGATATTGATCTGTGGGGTTTTTTTTCTTGTAATTTCTTTATTTGATTTTGGTATCAGGATAATGCTTACTTTATAAAATTAATTGGGAAATGTTCCTTCCTCTTCTATTTTCTGGAAAAGTTTCTGCAGAATAGTTATTATTTCTTCATTTAATGTTTGTTAGAATTTAATAGTAAAGCCATTTGGGACTGGAGTTTTCTTTGTAGGAAGGTTCTTAGTTATGAATTCAATTTCGTTTACAGATGCAGGACTATTCAGGTTATCTATTTCTTCTTGAGTGGTCTTTGACAGTTTGTGGCTTTTAAGGAATTGTCCTTTTCATCTAGGTCACATAACTTATTAGCATAAAATTGTTCATACCATCCTTTTGCTATCCTTTTAGGATTTGCAAAATCTATGGTGATTTACCTGCTTTAATTCCTGATATTGCTAACTGGTATTTGTTTATTTTTTGTTTGTTTGTTTGGCTAATTGTTTACTAATTTTACTGATCTTTTCAAAGAGCCAGCTTTTGATTTCTTTGATTTATTCATTATTTTTGTTTTCTATTTTATTGATTTCTGTTCTTATCTTATTTATCCTTCCTGCTTATTTTGGGTTTAATTTGCTCATCCTTTTAAAATTACTTAAGGTGAATGTTTAAATCATTTGAGAGCTTTATGCATTCCTAATGTAAGCATTTAATGCTATAACTCTCCTAAGCATTGCTGTAGCTACACTCTACACAGTTTGATATGTTGCATTTTAGTTTTAGTTCAAAATGTCTATAATTTCTCTCATTTTTAAAAGATTCATAGGTTATTTAGAAATGTGTTGTTTAATTTCCAACTATTTAAGATTTTTGTAGCTAGAATATATCTTTTTGTTATTGATTTCTTGTTTAAGTTCATTATGGCCAGCAAGAAGCGTACTTTACATAATTTTAATCATTTTAAGTTTATTTGAGACTTGTTTTATGTCTACATCTGATCTTAGTAAATATTTCATGTGAAATTAAAAAGAATGTATATTCTTCTATTCTTCTGTTATCGAGTGGTATGTTCTACGAGTGTGTGATTGTTCTGATAATCAACTTATCATTTTTAACTTAGTGTTAGCATGGCATATTTTTTTACATCCTTTTACTTTTAACCTACGTGTGTCCTTATATTTAAAGGGGGTTTCTTGTAAATAGCACACTGATGAGTCCAATTTGATACTCTGTGCCGTTTAGTTAGTCTGTTTAGACCTTTATGTTTAATAAAGTTATTGCTATGATTGGGTTCAGCTCTACCATCTTGATATTTCTCTTCTATTTGCTCTTTTGTTCTTTGTTCATTTTTTCCCTATTTTGTTGCCTTCTTTTGTAATAAATGAGTTTTTAAAAAAATATTGGTATTGGATAATCTCTCATTGAAGGGTTTATATATGCATATTGAACTTAAACAGTAAAGTACTTCAAATAAAATTATACCACTTTGTGTAGTGTCAGAACTTTATAACAGTAAACTTCCATTTCTCCTGTCCTATCTTTTTTTGCTATTTTTTAAATAAATTTTACTTGTACATATGGTATAAATTCCACAGCACATTACTATTATTTTATATTTAAATCATCAATGATTTCCTAAAGAGATTCAAAATTAGAATGTCTTTTATATTCACTCACATATTTACCATTTCCATTGCTCTTTATTCTTTTGTGTTGATTCACATTTCTATCTGGTATTTCCTTCTGCTTAAAGAACTTCCTTTATCATTTCTTGTAGGACAGATCTGCAGGCAATAACTTGTTTCAGCTTTTGGTTGTCTTTGTTAGTCTTTATTCCACTTTTAGATTTGAAAGATACTTTTGCTGGGTAAAAGATTTTAAGTTGACAGGTTTTTTTTCTTTTTGTACCATAATGGTGTCTTTCTATATTCCTCTGGCTTGCATACGTTTCTGACATAGAATTTGCTGTCATTTTAATCTGTTTTTCTGTAATAAAGAGTCTGGCTGCCTTCAAATTTTTATTATCATTATTTTCAGCATTTTTATTATGATGTACCTTGGAATGATTTCCTTTAGTTTTTTTTTTGGCCTGGAGTTTGTTGAGCTTCTTAGATTGTTAAGTTTATAGTTTTCACCAAATTTGAAAAAAATTTGATCTTTTTTTTTCTTCAAATGCCATTTTTGTTCCTCCCCTTTTTTCTTCTTGGGTCTCCAATTACACATATATTAGACTGCTTCATATTGTTCTGGAGATCACTGATGCATTTTTCCTTCAGTCTCTTTTCTCTCAGTGCTTCACTTTGGATAATTTATATTGCTATGTTTTCAAGGTCAATGATCTTTTCTTCTACGATGTCAAATCTGTTCTTTTTAAAATTTCATATATTGTATTTTTTTAATCTCCAGCATTTCCATTTGCTTCTTTTTTGTATCTTCTACTTTCTTATCATGTTCATGTTTTTCTTTACCTAACTGAAAAGTGGAGCCGGGCTCGGTGGTTCAGCCTGTAATCCCGCGCTTTGGGAGGCCGAGGTGAGTGGATTGCGAGCCCGTGGGTTTGAGACCCGCCTGGGCAACTTGGCGAGACCTCATCTCTACAATAAATAAATAAATAAAAAGAATTAGCCAGGCGTGGTAGCACGCGCCTGTAGTTCCAGCTACTTGGAAGGCTGAGGTGGAAGGATTGCCGGAGCCCAGCAGGTCGAGGCTGTGGTGGCTGGGAGCATGCCACTGCACTCCAGTCTGGACAACAGAGTGGTACTCCTACTAAAAAAAAACAAGTGGAATATATTTATGGTAGCTGTTTTACTGTACATGTTTGCTAGTTCCATGATCTGTGGATCTGTTACTACTAGATTGATTTTTCTTCTGGCTATAAGAAAAATATTTTCCTATTCCTTTATATGCTTAATAACTTTGATTTATTGCAGAATATTGTTAATTGCACAGTTTGTTGCTTGTGTTATTTTATTATATTAAATAGTGGGTTTTTTTCTGGTGCACAGTTACTTGGAAACAGATCTTTTCTATTCTTTTAAGTTTGTTATGGCAGGTCTAAAGCAACTTTTAGTCTAGGCATAATTTAGCAATTTTCTTCTGTGTATTCTACCCAATGCCCCCATGTGTGATGAATTCTCTTCCCAGTCCTGCATGAGCTGTGGGAATCGTTCTGCTTATTTTTTTCCTGATGGTTCTTTCTTCTTCTTTGAGTAGTTTCTTCTTATGCATGTATGTATCAGTACTCAGTCACAGACTTGCAAGTATCCCTCTGCAGATCTCTGAAACCCTCCCTCTGGTTAGGTCCCTCTTATCTGGTAGTCTGCTTTACAAATTATAGCTTCCTTGGCTTCCTTGAACTTTTATCTCTGACTTCTCAACTCAGAATGCTGAATTCTGTTTTGGACTCTGTCTCTGCTGTCTTTGCTAAGGCCTGAAAATTGCTCTAGGCAGTGAGCTGGTGCAATAAATGGTTTATTTTGCTTGCTTTCTTTCTCTCAGACATCAAATTTTTGTGCTGCTTGTAGTGCAATGACTGACAACTGTTGTTATGAAACAATGCTTTGGTATTCTAGTTATTTAAGGTATGAGGCTATATGGTCTTTGTTACTCCATCTTGACTTAAAGCAGAAGTGATCACTCTTTCCTTTTTAAAATAGTTTATTTTGTTGTTGCTTTCCTCTCTTACTTTACTGGCCATTCTCTCCTTTTCTTTTTTATCTTCCCTGTAGTCTACTTACAGATATTAGCATACCTCTGTCTTAGGCCCCCTTCTATTCTCTCTAGCCATTGGTAGAGTCATCTAACCTTATGCTAGATATACAATTGACCCTTGAATGGGTATCTCCAGCCCAATCTCTCTCCAACTCAGCTCTCACACATCTGACTGTCTATTTGACATCTCTATGCTACTAGGCTATTTAACATGCCCACAGCAAAACTTTTGAATTACTTTTCTTTCTCCCAAACTCGTTCCTCCATAATCTTTTTATCTTAATATGTGGTTTATTCAGTAACTTACTGTTTTTGTCTGTTCAGGTTGCTATAATAAAATACCACAGACTAGTGGCTTATAAGCAACAGACATTTATTTTTCACAGTTTTGGAGGATAGCAAGTCCAAGATCAAGGTGCCAGAAGATTTGGTGTCCAGGAAGGTTCTGCTTCTTCATAGAGGAATATCTTCTCATTATCCTCTTATGTGACAGAAGGGGCCAATGAGCTTCTTTGGGTCTCTTTTATAATAAAACGACACTACTCCCATTAATGAGGACTCTCCCCTCATGACCTAATCACTTCCAAAAAGATCCCACCTCCTAATACCATCATCTTAGGGGGCAGAGATTTCAACATATGAGTTTGGGTAATACAAATATTCAGACCATAGTACCTATCACTTACCCAGAAGCTCAAGGCAAAAACTTTGGAGTCATCTTTACCTCCTCCCGCCCTCAACAGCTAATTCATTAATAAGACCAGGTCTTCTTCAAAAACATGTTTCAGAGCATGTCACATTTTACCACCTTCACTGCAACCACTTTCATCTTTGACATGGTCATGTCTTGCCTGAGCTATTGAAACAGTCTCTTATATGGTCTTCTTGCTTCTATTCTTGCCTGTTCTTATTTTAGTTTATTCTCCCCATAGCAGCCAAAGTGATCTTTTCAAATTTTCAATCACATCATTTCGCTTTTTTGTTCAATACCCTCTGATGATGCCCTATCACATTTAAAAAAAAGTCTAAATAGCTTACTATAACCTATAAGACCAACCATGATTGTCCCCTGACTATCTCTCTAGCATAATCTCCTAACATTCCCCCCGCCGTCTATCTACTCCAGCAAGACCCAGTTTCTTTCTGAATCATGAACACAATTAAGACTTTTATTTTCTGCTCATGATCTTTGCACATGCTACTCTCCCTGATTTTCATGCTCATCAGCCTGCTCTTTGTTTTGTTTATTTTTATTTTATTTATTTTAAAGATGTAGGGTACAATTCAGGGTTCGGTATACAAATGTTTATTATGCAGGTACCCTTGTTGATGAGGTGTGCCCCCCCAGCAGTTTCCAACTACTGCCAATCCCAACTCCCCCTTCCCCTGGCAGTTTCCCACTACTGCCAAACCCTTTCTTATATATTATGATAATTGTTCAAGGTCCGCTTATGAGTAAGAACACATGGTACTCTCTTCTTTGTTTCTGTGATAGATCACTAAGCACGATAGACTCTATCTGCTCTTTTTTTTTTGAGTTGGAGTCTCACTTGGTCACCCAGACTGGAGTGCAGTGGCCGCTACCGGCCACTGCAGCCTCGACCTGCTGGGCTCCGGCGATTCTTCCGCCTCAGCCTTCCGATTAGCTGGAATTACAGGCATGCGCTACCACGCCCAGCTGATTTTTTGATTTATTGTAGAGATGAGGTCTCACTGCCCAGGCGGGTCTCGAACCCGCGGGCCCAGGCAATCCACTCACCTCAGCCTCCCAAAGGCGCGGGATTACAGGCTGAGCCACCGAGCCCGGCTCTATCTGCTCTTTGAAGTATGGCTGCCTTTTCTTATCACTCAGGCTTCCTCTCAAATATCATTTCTTCAGACAGATTATCTCTGACCACCTAATATAAAGAAACTTCTCATCCATGTTGCTTTTGTATCCCATTACTCTCTTTTATTTTTGACCCATGTCATTGATTACAAAACTGGTTACAATTTTTCATCCCTCCCTTTATCAATGCCTCTTTGTAGCACTGATGTGACTTTGCAGCACTTTTCCATTAAGAGATGGGATCAGTTTCCACATTTTGTTTTATTTTATTTTTTATTTTGAGTCGTAGTCTCACTCTATCGCCCAGACTGGAGGGCAGTGGCACGCTCTCGGCCACCGCAGCCTCGACCTGCTGGGCTCCGACGATCCTTCCGCCTCAGCCTTCCAAGTAGCTGGAACTACAGGCGTGCGCTACCACGCCCAGCTAATTTTTTGATTTATTGTAGAGATGAGGTCTCGTCAAGTTGCCCAGGTGGGTCTCGAACCCGCGGGCTCAGGTAATTCACTCACCTCGGCCTCCCAAAGCATGGGACTACAGACTGAGTCACCAAGCCCAGTAGTTTCCACATTTAAAAAATCTGGTCTAGACTTATGACTTATTTTGGCCAGTAGAATGTTTTGGAAGCCAAGGTTTGTCAGCTGTGAGCCTTGTAGTCTCCCACACTTACTCTTGGATCCCTGCAACTGCCATGTGAAGGAACCTGAGCCAGCTTGGTAAAGGATAAAAGGTCACATGGAAGAAAACTGAGACCCTCTAGCCAATAGCCAGCTTTTCCCAGAAACAGCTACCTGGCTGACCTGGACCAATTGCAGATACATGAAGGAGCCCAGACAAAACCACTAAAACTGCTAAGGTGATGTATAGACTCAAGAGTGGGAATGAATGGTCATTTTAAGAAATCATAAAGTATTAGCATGCTTGGTGACATAGCAAAAGTAAACTGATCCAGCCCAGATAACTATCTGAAATTATTTTATATTCATGCCTACTTCTTTATTATGTCTCCCTCACTATTTATAAATTCCTCAATGTTAGAGAATTTTGCTCATCATTGTACTGTAGGGGGTATAGCATTGGATCAAAATGATAATATGACATTTTAAGAAACGCCAAAATATTGGCATTTTGTTTTATTTTATTATTTATTTATTATTTATTTTAAAGATGTGGGGTACAATTCAGGATTAGGTAGACAGCTGGCTATTGTACAGGTCAAGTTTGGGCCTCTGGTATTTTATTAAAGAAGTGAGATATTGACACTGAGGTCTTCTGTACTGTGTTAAGCTCTCCCTGAAAGAACACCAGTCAATTTTGTTTTCCCAGGAGAATCATGGTTAAAATAAGCTAAAATAAACTATCCCAGGGAAGGTAGCACTGAAAAGGGATCTGGCCCTTTTCTGGGAGAGGAGCAGAGGGAATCTAGCCCCAAGGAAAAGAAGGTGGGAGGACCTTGGAACCCTATTCCTTATTCCCTTCTCTACTCCCCTCCCTATCCTCCTTAATGTGACCTTAATTGCCTTAATGGGACCTCCTCATCCCCATTCTAAGGAGGCTCTACCCGGGTCCTTGAAAGAACCACAGAACCCAGACTAGCTTTGGGAGAAGTATACATTAGTAATAACATCCAGACCAACATTTTTGGGGTCAAAAGAAAAAGCAAACAATGACCTACCAATTAATCATCCAGGTGATGGGATTTTGACAATAGCAGGGGAGAAATATGGATGAGTGGGTTTCTAAAGTAGTGCTCCTTGAGTCAGAAATTTTGATTTCGCAAATAATTTTTTGGGTATCTTTCAAGATATAAATAATTCAGGCAACCCCTTTGGGTCCTCTCCCACTGTGGGAGGTTTATTGTCCTCTCAATAAATCCTATTTTCCCACAAAAAGATATAAATAATTCAAATTTTTAAAACAACTGAAATAAATAGTTTGATACTTAAAACTGGCGTGTGAACCTGGAATGCCTCAACACCAACAGCCTCTGTTGCAATCATCATCACGTTCCCAGCTCCTAGAACAGCTCCTAGTGGCTCAATCCATGAATGAATAAACGAATGAACAAATGCTCCCCAGGATTTGGCTGTGGGAAGAGGCTGGGTGGAGGTCCAGGGTAGGCAGCTGCCTTCAAACCCCCCCACCAACCCATCACACACGTCACCTCCCCAGACAACAACTGCCCTATCTGGCAGGCCCCAGCTCTGACAGGGGAGCAGAAGGGACACTCTGGGTGCTTCCTGAGGGGGACGCATCCCAGGGCGAATCTTATAGTATAGAATCCATTTTGTGAATGAGGAAACTGAGGCTGAGTAAAGTTACATCAGCTCCCTGTGGTCATACCACTAGGAAGTGGTAGAGGTCAGGATATGGACCTAGATCTTTTGTGCCACACTTTCTGAAGGCTGTGTGGGGTGAGTGCCTCCCTTGTCTTTCTTTTTGGAGCTACCTCTTCTTTCATCTGTCCCAGTGAGGGGCTGGATCCCCACTCTGAGGCCTCACCTCCACCCTCCATGTCTCCTGGGCCTAACCCTGACTCGTAATGTTATTCTTCTTGGGATCAGACTATTGCCCACCCCCGCTGGGGACCCTCTTTCCAATAGCTCATTCTCTTACCATCTCTCTGCATGTGGGCAGGCCTGATAGACTCATCTGAAAGAGGACTCAACCACCTCCTATCAGGTCACTGGGGGTTCCTTTATAGGTCCTATCTCTCATCCCCTCAAACCCCACCTATACACATGTGTGTCACCACCCCAGAGAACAGACATGTCCTACACTGCATGAAAGCTCAAACATTGAATGTACAATATGTCAGAGACCCACGTCACACACAAATGGGCCATTGGTTTCCATACACATGCGGTATACACTCCTCACATGTGTACACAGGTACCCGAACATCATACACTCAAGGGGAGGCACAGGTTACATAAGTGTGAGCCACTCACATACATGCACACACAACTCCACACACATGCAGTATACATTCCACATATGAGTATGTATGCATTCAAAATACCTTACACATAAGCAAGACACGCATAAACACACACATGTGAGTACAGCATATATAGTATGCCTGGGATACATGTACCTCTACATACACATGCACGTGCCTGGTTAAACTTCACACCTGCTCAGAGTGCCACATCCCCTGCCCTTCTCCCTGGCCCTTATCCATTCTCACACTACAGAACGATGGTCATTTGATGTGGTGGGTAGTAGATGTCGGGCAACAATCTCTTCACGCTACCCCCTTTCCAGGTACCCCAACAAGCTCTCAGGAGTGTATGGAAGAAAAGGGGGAGAAAATGGAGCTGAAGTGAGCTAAACAGACACTAGCATAGTTGTGGGCACCCAAGGGCACTAGATTCTTATAGAAATCAACAATATTGTGTTCATGGGAGAGAGATCTGGGTGATATAGGTGACACATTGAAAAAAATATAAAGGGTTGGTGAGTCAAGGGGCCCCTTGAGGCCTCTGAGGAATGAATCAAATTAGTGACTGTAATTATGAAATAAAGAAAATGTGAATGAGACTAACTTTAGATTTTTTATTAAAGCAAAGCATGAATGAGAGAAGAGTCCCAAAGCTGAGTAACCTACTGTCTCTCCTCTGAGGATAACTCAGAGTGCTGGGAAGGGTGGCTACGGCTACTGAGGAATGAATCCAGGGATGGTGGGGATCAGGCTCATAGCATCTTCCAGTGACTGGGCTGCTCTGCCTAAAATGTTTCTAGGTTTTGAAGAATGATGCCTACACTTCAGAGAATAATGCTTGTGCTGTCAGTAAGCCTAAATGGAAATTCGGTCATGTCTGAGCCTGGGCAAGTCACATCTTGGGCATCCATCCAATTGCATGAGTTGATTGGCCCGGGGCAAGGCTTAACTCCAGAGGCAAGAGGTAGGGGACTGAGAGGGCAGCTGGAGGCTGGCTCCACCCCTGAAGTGGAGATGGAGACCCAGGGGGCAAGCTGTATTTTCTAGTGATCCTGGGACTGAAGGCACAAGGAGCATGGTTTTGGAATCCAGAGGCCTGCATGACATAGAGTCAGGGACAAAGCCTCTTTCACACCCTTTCTGGGAGCACAGTGTGGCTTTGGGTTAGGAGGGTCTGCTAGGACCATGGCATTTGGATTTCCAGAACACAGAATTCTGCAAAGTAGGGGATGCTCTTCCTGTGGGCATCAGTGGCAGGGGCAGTAGTAAGGGGCTGTCCCAGAAGTTTCTGAAGGTGACAGGGGCAGAAACACAGAGGCATGACTGGTTAGCACAGGTGAGTCTGTATGACCCTTGGGCATTTACATAAGTCAAAGGGTAACATTTGAGGAGACTGGAGTTTGCAGTAGGCAGGCCAGGGATGGAGGTGTGAGTGAGAGAATTTGAATAATTCCATTATGTGACCTCAGTCAAGTCTTCAGGCTTGTTGGTCCTGGAGATAGTCAGGCAATTTTGTCAATTCACCTCAAGCCAAATTAGTCCCTGAACAGCAGTAGCAGGTGACCCAAACAGCACTCCCTGGGTGGATCCTGTCTTATTGCTCCCCCAAGGGTTTGCCCCATTTGCTCACCCTGCCTCATAGGGGTGGGGGAAGCTTTGCACTGGTGGAAACACTCTGAGCCCTCAAAGGGCAAATGCTTGTGTGGGGGGAATCATGCCATCTTGGTCATTCTGGAGCAGCTTCTCCTCCAGAAATCCAGAAGAGGTTCATGGGAGTCTCCCTTAAGGTGGGAATTGAACCATTTGAGTTGTGCTGAGCAGAGTTTGACTAGCAAAAGGTGGGACCGGGGAACTTTTTTAGACAGAAGCCAGGGAGGTGGGGGTAATGTTGGTCTTACCTGGTGAGTGATGAAACGTTGGCTGAGCCAGAATTATGGCTAGTCTTGTGTCAACTTGACTGGACCACAGGGTGGCCAGATATTTGGACAAATGTTATTTTAAGGGTGAGGGTGTTTTGGATGAAATTAACATTCTGATAAGTAGACTGAGTAAAGCAGATCGTCCTCTCCAATGTGGGTGGATCCCCTTCAATTCATTGAAGGTCAACATAGAACAAAAAGGCTGAGTAAGGAAGAACTCTTAGTGGGGCACAGTGACTCACGCCTGTAATCCTGCACTTTGGGAGGCAGAGGTGAGAGGCTTGCCAGAGCCCATGGGTTTGAGACCAGCCTGGGAAACGTAGTAAGACCTCATCTCTACAGAAAATCAAAAAAATAGCTGGGCATGGTGGTGCCTGCCTGTAGTTCCAGCTGCTTGGTAGGCTGAAGTGGAAGGATCAGTTGAGCCCAGCAGGTCGAGGCTGCGGTGACCGTGAGTGTGCCACTGCACTCCAGCGTGGGTAGCAGAGTGAGACTCCAACTAAAAAGAAAGAAAGAAAGAAAGAAAGAACTCTTTTTCTCTGCCTGTCTTCGAGCTGGGTACATTGGTCTCTTCTTGCCTTTAGGTCTGGACTGGAACTTATACCACTGACTTTCCTGGTCTCCAGCTTGCTGACTGCAGTTCTTGAGACTTCTCAGTCTTCATAATTATGGGGGAAACTTCTTATAATAAATATCTTTATTATATAGACCCCTGTGCCCTACCCTTTCCTCGTCACGTGACCTCGCCCCGAGCTTCTTTTTTTTGTTTCCCTGGATGAAAAAAGTCCTCAAAGAGAAATGTTCTGCTGATGTGGAAGAGGTAAAACAAAAAACAGTAGAAGCACTAAAAGGCATCTAAATCGATGAGTTCAAAAACTGTTTAGGGCTGTAGAAAAAGTGTCTTGTTAGGTATATTGCATCAAAAGGAGAGTACTTTGAAAGTGACTGAAGTTTACACATGTAAGAATAAAGACACAATTTTTTTATAAATAGATTCCATTTTTTTGTCCCCCTTATATATATCTTACACATACATAGCTTACGTATGCTTCCCATATTATGTATGTCTCTTTTTGGTTCTGTTTCTTTGGACTGATATAGCCAGGGCAGTGGTTCACAACTGTGACTACACATTTGATATCACTTGGCAGGGGCCAGAGTGTGAGTATGACTTCTTTGTCTCCATCCCCGGAAGTTCTTTGTCTGGTGGGGGCAGTGGTGCAGGCCTAGACATCTCTACTTTTTAAAAGCTCACTAGGGACTCTTATGCAACTAGGGTAGAGAAGCTCCAAGCTGGGGCATGGGGCATGTGAAGGGGAGTAATGGAAGGAATGTGAACTCATTCAGGGCATCTGTGTGTTGCAGGTATTTGCATGGGTTGCTTGTTTGGTAGTATACCAGACAACCCTATCCAGGTTGATGAAACTTCCCATTTTCTTGTAAGGAAGCCAGATGCTCAGCAAGTAGGTAGATGGCCCAAGGTCATAAGGATAGCAAGTAGCAGAGCTGGGATTCACACCTAGGTCTGTCTGGTCCTAAAATCTAAAGATGAGCCTGGAAAGGTTTGGCTACACCAGAAGTAGCATTTACCTTTTACTGTGGGATCCATAGAGTACAGTAGAACATGGTGACTCTGAGCTCAGATCCTTTCATTGATAACCCCAGGCCCCTGCCTGGGGGGAGATCTCCAAGCTTGCGGCATTTATGAGTCCCATGGTATGTCTTGTGCTTTTTAATGTTATTGGTGGAATATTAGCATTGGACTGGACCTCAGTAATCAGAGTATTCCCTGATTCTTCTGCCTTCCTTCCAGGGTAGGCAGTCTCATTCATAATAGATGTCTCATTCATTTCTTTAGTCTCTTGACAGCAGTATTTGGCACACAATAGGCACTCAATTAATGTATATGGAGTTGAAGTAAATGGTTTTAGAGGTCACAAAACTGCTGCAACCATGCTCAAAGAAGCTTAATATCTTTTCTACATCACAGTTATAGCAGAGCTTGGACTGGGATCAATTCTTCTGACCCCAGACAAGTGTCCTTTCTATGCTGTCATTCGACAGTGTTGTTAGTTTCAGCATCATAGGTATTCAGGCTGAATGAACCTTAGAAAGTGTTTATTCAGCATTTACACATAGTCTTCTTTTTCTGTGTTTTCTCCAGCTCAACAGCTGTGGCTGTCTGTAGTGCCATATAGAGAAAGATTCTGGGGCTTATGAGAAAAGAGTGCCATCATTGATAAGTGATGCCTGCCATAGATATGGGAGCGTCTAGTGCAGAATGTGTGCCAGACATTTTCTGTTCCTGATTTTTTTCCTAATCCTTTATGGTTAAGAAAACTGAGGTCCTTTTTGTTGTCTATAAATTTGTCACTGAATGCTGTTAATGGAAGACACTTCCACAAATCCCAAGTTTCTAGGTTCTCCTAAAGGAAATCCAGTATTGGGATTATGGCAAAGATTCTGGACTTGAAGTTTGATGAAGAGATTGGTGTACCCACTTTTATGCTCAATAACAGTGTGACCATGGGCACATCCCTTCTTTCTGAGTTTAAATTCTTCATTTGTAAAATGGAGATATAATCACTGTGTCTCCTTGTTTCAGTGATTATATCTCCATTTTACAAATAAAGAATTACTCTTAATTTATGAAGAGTAAATTAAGGAAAGTGTGAGAAAGCATCCCATCAACTATGCACTACCATAGGACTCATTTCTTTTGTACATTGCATTATTGATCTCATTTCTTTACCTCTCCCTGTGTCTATGTCCTTTCCATTTGACTTTGTGGTTCTTCTCACTAAGGCAAAGCATATTTTTCTGGCCTTTAACTTTAGACTTGGTCCTGTGACTTGCTTTGGCCAGTGGAGAGGGAAAGAAACCATGGGGTACCAGCATGAGCTAGGCCTCAAGAGGCTGTCACTACCATGAGAGAAACAAATCCCAGCTAACCCCTGGGCCAACGAGGATAAGGGAAATGTGTAGCAGACTCAGAGCAAACCTGCAGCTTGGCGATACCTATCTAAGCCCAAGCTGGACCAGATGACCCCCCCGCCCCAGCCAGCTGACCTGCAGATGTCTGAGCTAAATGAATGCTTATTGTAGTATGTGACTGGGATTATTTGTTACACAGCAATAGCTGATTGAGGGAACTCTGAAGGCCATTCTGATAACTCTCTCGGGGGTTGTAATTTTATTGTGAATTGAGTAAAGGGCAAAATGCTACAGGGGAGGAAGGACATCTTGTTACAGATTGGCTTTTCCTTCCTTTTCCACCTCTGGAAGCAGCCTAGGGGCTGCGATGCTTCTGAAATTGAAATGTCCAAAAGCTTGTGTGAGAGCTTCTCACACAGACAGGGTTCTGAGATAGGCCAAAGGCTCCACACAGAACATCAGTTGCTTTGGTTTTGTTTCATCAGCCTTGCAAACCACAGCTTCCCTCCAACCCTTTTATACCTGCATCCCTCTTCTGGAGTTCTCATTGTCTAGTTCCCATTCTCCACCCCTTCTTGGCATCCCATTTGGTGTGGCCATTGTTCTCTACAGGAGGAGTGGAAGATGCATGGACAGGGTAGCTGCCCCAGTTAGCAGTGGAAAGAATGGGCCTCACCTCAGCCAGAGAGCAGGGCAGGTCTGTAGTGCACAACCCAAGGGCAAAGAGGACCTGGAAGAGTACAGGAGAATATGTAAAACTGTGCATTAAGTAGGCAAAGGCTCAGCTTTTTGAATCCTTTGCTCTGAAGTTCAAGCAGAAAATGTGAGAATTGATATGCTAAATGGATGCAAGGAAAGAAACTCTTCCAGCAGGTCCCCTTGTCTGAGGTATTTTCCCCCAGATGAAGAAAAGAAAGGTGATACATGCTTGAAAGCAATTTTAGCTGGCATTTCTCAGAGGCAGAGGCCATTTGACCTTGAGGTCACTGGGTTGAGAGATAGAAACTAGGGCCAGAAAGAGGTGCGGACTTTCCTAAAATGGTGGTGATTTGGGGGCAGAGCAGGGACAGGGACCTAGGTGGACTAGGTCCTGATTGGGCTCTTCCTTTGTTGAGCAGGTTTTTAGGACCAACCTGGTTCAAGACCAGGGCAGGGATTACCACCCCACATGGTTCAATTTTGTATGAATTTAGAAAATTGCTATCTTCTTGCTGGAAAATACCTCTCTGCAAGAATGTAACTCTTCTCATGGCATGGCCTTACTTGCCTTGTGTCCAAAGTATCACTCCTGACTGCTCGCACTGTCAGATTCCAACCTCCCTGAATGTGGCCATCCTCTTCCAGTGGGTACCTGAGTTACTGAAGTCCCTAGAACGGCTGATAAAACTTGGAGGCTGGCTGTGCTGCTCTCTGGTCCAGCTTACATGGTCAGGGCAGCCCACTCTTCTTTAGCACTTCCATGCTGCAGAGTTTGGGGTCAAAGAAATCCTTGTGCATCACCAAAGAGAAAGGAATGCCCCTTCCCAATCCACAACCTTGGATCATTTCTTTCTCTTGGATTAGCAACTTTATCGGATAATTGGCAGAACATTCATTCTCTTCCAGGCAAAGTCCATTCCCATCCTTGGGGCATAGTATTTCTTTCATAGTCTTGGAAAGATAATCACAGAATGATCCATAATTGATATATTTCTAAGATTTGGATTTTTCAGTTAGTTTATCCATGGTCACTTTATTATACCTATCTAATAAATGGGGAACTAAGGCCCAGAGAGTGTAAATGGCCAGCCTAAAAGTTCACACTGCTGGCTATTGTTGGAGTGGTGGTGTTATGCCGTAAATGTTTGTGTCCCCCTCACCCCAAATTCATATATGGAAACCCTCATCTCCAGTGGAATGGTACTAGGAGGTGGGGCCTTAGGGAAGTAATTAGGTTTAGGTGAGGATGAGGCCCTCATGATGGAATTGGTGCCCTTATAAGAAGAGACAGTCTCTCCCCCGCCTCCAGGAGCACCCTCTGAGGAAAGACCATGTGAACACACAGCAAGAAGGTGGCTCTCTACAAGCCAGGAAATGGACCCTCACCACACAATGAATCTGCAACACCTTGATCCTGGATTTCCTAGCCTTCTGAAGAACTGTGAGAAATACATGTCTATTGTTTAAGCCACCCAGTTTATAGCTACTCAAACTAAGATGGGGTTGAGAAGCCAGATCTCCTGACTTGGCCCAGCCTTCCTTCTCTACCACAGTGTCTCTTGGAGAGGGTGACTACACACTATCACTTAGATGGCTTAAGGTTTTGCTTAACTCACTGCTGCAGGGAGGAGGGTGAACAGTATCATTTTGGTGGCTTAAGGTTTTATTTAACCAACTACTTTGGGGTGCAGAGCATGGGAGAGTGAGCTTCATTCTGGGCCATTGCTGGGGAGGATGGAGTGGGCTTGGCTGAGATTCAACAGCCCTAGTGACACAAAGTTGGAAAAATGTTTTTCTCTAAGAACACTTGTGGCAAGAGAGCAGGAACAGACATCTTGCTGTCCAACAACCGAGGTAATTAATATTCCATTAACAAGGCCATTACAACTCCTGAATAGAAATATACTTCATCTTAAGGTGCAGAGCCTACTTCTAAGTGAGGTGTAACAGCTGAATAAGCATACCTGCTGATTTATGTCCATAAAAGTTAATTTATTAGCAATGTCTTAATTGTGATGGTGCATACAGTCCCTGAGCCATTAGCAAAATCCTCTAAAAGCCGCTGACGAGAATAATATCACAATAAATGGGATGAGCAGCACTTTTTCTGCTTCTGAGGCTATAGACTTGCTAATAAGCCTGGACTGGTCTTTTAATGGAGTGGCCGTGTGGGCAGGAGGGTGCTCCAGCAGAGTGTGATGGAGAGTGGCCTCATCCCATGTCCCGGAACTAGCCCTACAGCAGCATCCTGAAGGATGTGTGGGATTTGGAAAGGTGGAGATGCTAGGAGAGGCGCGGACATGGGAGAGGACTCTCGAAGGCATAGTGAGTGTGGCACTGAGGTGGGTGGGCATGGAGGAACCATGAGTTGCTGAGTTTGGCTGGAGAAGAACCCTGGTTTCATGTATTGCCTTCTCCCCTCCTTCCCTTCTCCCTCCCTTTCTCCCTCCTCCCCTCTTTTTCTTTCTTCCTTCTCTAGTCTTTCCTCCTAGCACTGCCAAGAGTATTTGAGCACCCACAGTACCTTAGTATTTGAATCTATGTCCTCTTGTCACATAGATTCAGACATGCTGCCTCTTGGAATGCCTGAACTCAGAAGAACAAAAGCCGGGTAGAGCCAACAACCCATGGACTTAGGAAGGAATTATTTTGCACACTGCAATATCCATGTAGATGGATTTAAGTTGCAAAACAGAATCTCTTATCTCTTCTGGTGACTCTGATAGTCAAAGAATTGTATTCCTTCCTCTCTCTGCCTTAGAGTAGTAATGACTAAGACAAGCAATTCCAAAGACTGCTGCCAAAGTCTGACACCCAGAAACTCTTTCCATTTCTTTCACAGACACCATTTTCTGAAAGGGAAAGATGAAAAGAATGGTTTGAATAGATACCTCCCAGACTGCCATGGTGGCAAGCTTTGTTCCTGGCTTTCCACTTTGCAGTTCTGCACCACCCCTCCTCTGCCTGTTGCTGTCTCTACCAGGGCACCCATGAACCAAGGGCTTCACTCTTGTTGGGATGGAATGCATGGAGAATTCTGCAGAGCTGTACATTGCCAGCTTGATCCAAGAGACTTGCTCAAGATCACCAAACTTTTTTTCTCCTGAAACTAGTTTGAATTTGAGTTCTATTACCAAAAGAATCTTGATTAATGTAAATTTTTTAAACATAAACTTTTTGAAGTGTAATTTATGTACAATAAAACTCATCCTTTTAAGTATATATGTTGATAAATTTTGACAAGTGGATACACCTGTTTAACTATCACCTCACTGAAGATATAGATCATTTCTATCCTCCCGCAGAGTCTCCTGGTATCCCTATGCCCAGCTGCTTCTCTGCAGCCATGTTCTGACTTCCATCACTAGAGTCACTATAGATTAGTTTTGCCTGTTCTAGAATATCATGTAAATGGCATCATACAATATGTATCCCTTTTTATTTGTCATTTTTTGCTCAGCATAATTATTTTGAGATTCACTGGTGTAGTTAAAGGTATCAATATGTTCACTTTTATTGCAGTGCAGTATTCCATTATCTGGTTACAGCACCATTTGCTTGTCCATTCAACTGTTGATGAACATCGGGGGAGGGGGCTATGATAAATACAAGTGTTATGAACATATGTGTACAAGTCTCTCTATGTGTATATGGAAGTATGTATACACACGATTTCTTTTGGATAAATATGTAGGAGTGGAATTGCTGGATTGTACATGTCTAGCTGTGTAAGAAACTGCCAAATTGTTTTCCAAAGTGGCTGTGCCATTTTATATTCTATTTTTTTTTTTTTTGAGTTGGAGTCTCACTCTGTCACCCAGACTGGAGTGCAGTGGCCGCTCCTGGTCACCGCCACCTCGACCTGCTGGGCTCCGGTGATTCTTCCGCCTCAGCCTTCCAAGTAGCCGGAATTACAGGTGCGCGCTACCATGCCCGGCTGATTTTTTTTGATTTATTGTAGAGATGAGGTCTCGCTGCCCAGGCGGGTCTCGAACCCGTGGGCTCAGGCAATCCACTCACCTTAACCTCCCAAAGGTGCGGGATTACAGGCTGAGCCACCGAGCCCAGCTCCATTTTATATTCTTATCAACAGTGTATGAGAGTTCTAGTTCTTCCATATCCTCATAATCTGATCTTGGAATTGCCTTCAGGTTTTAACCCTTTGGTGGGTATGTCATTGCAGTTTTAATTTTTTCTTATGACTAATGTTGTTGAACGTGTTTTTCTTGTGTTTATTCACCTTTGGTATATCTTCCTTTGTGACGTGTCTGTTCAGATTTTGCTCATTTAAAAAATTTGAGTGATCTATCTTCCTTCTTACTAATAGATATGAGTTCTTTATGTATGTATTCGGGATTCTTTATGTATGTTCCTTGACAGATATACATAGTGCAAATATTTTCTTCCAATCTGTGACTTGCCTTTTCACTTTCTTGGTTGTGTCTGTTAGAGAGCAGAAGTGCTTAATAAATTAAAAATTAATTTATTATTTTCTTTCGAAATGAATGCTTTTTATTTTCCATAAAAAATCATTGCCTAACCCCAAACTGCAAATTTTTTCTATTATTTCTTCTAAATATTTTATGGTTTTATGTTTTATGTTTAATATTTGTGTATGGTGTGAGATAGGGATTGAGTTTACTTTTCATATGACTATCCAGTTGTTCTAGCCCTGTTTGTTTAGAACACTACCTCTTCTCCATTGAATTATGTTTGTGCCTATGTTACTGAAAATCAATTGGCCATGTATGTATTGGCCTATTTTCGGGCTCTCTAGTCTGTTCTATTGATCTATATGTTTATCCTTTACAAATATCATTCTGTCTTGATAACTGTAGCATCATAGTACAATAGTTCCTCTTATCTGTGGTTTCACTTTCCATGATTTCAGGTTCTCGTGGTCAACTGCAGTCTGAAAATATTAAATGGAAGATTCTAGAAATAAACAATTCACATGTTTGAAATTGCACGCTGTTCTGGGTATTATTATGAAATCTTGCCCTGTCCTGCCTGGGATGTGAATCATTCCTTTTGTCCAGTGTATCTATGCTGTAGAAACTACCTGTCACTTGTCACCTCTCTGCTATTTGTTCTACTCAGTATTACAGTGTTGTGTTCAGATAATCCTGGTTTTACTTAATAGTGGCCCCAAAACACAAGAGTAGTGTTGCTGGTATATTGCTATAATGATTCTATTTTATTATTAGTCATAGCTGTTAATCTCTTACTGTGCTTAATTTATAAATTAAAATTAACCAAAGGTATGCATGTATAAAAAAATCATATATATAAGATTTGGTACTATCCAGAATCCACTGGGAGTCTTGGAGCATATTCCCTGCAGATAAGGGGTGGGAAACTACTGTATAAATCTTGAAATCAGGTAGTATAAATCCTCCAACTTTGTTCTTTTTTCAGATTTATTTTGGGTATTCTAGATCCTTTATATTTCTGTTTAGTTTTATAGTCAGTTTATCAATTTATTTTTTAAAAATCTCTCCAGGATTTTGGTTGGAGTTGCACTGAATTTATAGATTGATTTGGGGAGAATGAACAGCTGAACAATACTGAGTCTTCTAATCTATGAATATGATGTAACTCTATTTATTTAATTGATATTTAATTTCTCACAGTGATATTTGTAGTTTTCAGTGCAGAGGTATGAAAATCTTTTCTTAAATTTTTTCTAAGCACTTCGTTTTAAAATTTGATACTATTGGAAATCATATCATTTAACATTTAAAATTTTCCTATTGTTTGTAGAATCTAGAAGTGCAACTGATTTTCTATATTGATCTTTTATTCTGTGATTTTGGTAATTTTTATTATTTATCATATTAGGTATTTTCTGGTAGATTCCTTTGAATTTTCTGCAATTTCATTGTTTGCAAAAAAGACCCTTTAATGTTTTCCTTTCTTATCTTTATGCTTTCTATTTAGAATCCCTCTTTTATATTTTCTTATTGTACTGGTCAGGATCTCCAATGCGATGTGCTATGAAAATGGTAAGAGTAGACATCCTTAACTTTTTCCTGATCTTAATAGAAGAGCATTAAGTATGATTAGCTGCAGTTTTTTTTGTGTGTTCGTTTTCACAGATGCCCTTTATCAGGTTTAGGAATTTCCTTATATTCTACTGGGAGATTCTTTTTCGGTTATAAGTTTTTGCAGTTACAACCCCACATTTGTATTCATTTAGGTACTTTCTGTATGTTAAAATTAAATATTATACCAAGAGAAGTTTTGGAGGGAAAAGGTGAAAAATATAAAAATTAGAACTTCATGATTACTGAAAGAAAATACCTGGGTCAATATCTTTATATCTTTTATAATTTAACAGTGTGGAAATCCTCTCTAAGCATGACCCCAAAAGCAGAAACTATAAAGAAAAAAATTATTAGATTAGACTACACAAAAGTTACAAATTGCTATTTTAAATAAGTCATAGGCAAATATAGAAGATTATCTATCACCTGATTAAAAATGTATGCAACAAATATTACAGATAAAAGGTTGTTATTTTAACATATAGAGTTCATATACATCAATAGGAAAAATTAGAACAATTTTTAAATGACAAAAGGCAGAAACAAGTAATTTACAAAAGAAATACAAATATCCTACAAAAGTATGAAAATATGCTCAGTATTGCAACAGTATTAAAGCAAATACAAATTAAGCAGTAACAAATATTATTTGGCAGATTGGCAGAGCTTAACAAAGTTGATAATATCGCTATAAAGGAAGACATAAAAAACTTTCCTATTGGCGAGAGAGCATTGGTATGACATCGGTGGAGAATATTCGTTTTTTTCCTTGAGTTGGAGTCTCACTCTGTCTCCCAGGTTGGAGTGCAGTGGCATGCTCACAGTCACTGCAGCCTTGACCTGCTGAGCTCAGGTGATCCTTCAGTCTCAGCCTTCCAAGTAGCTGCAACTACAGGCACGTGCCACCATGGTCGGCTAATTTTTTTTTTTTAATTGTAGAGACGAGGCTGGTCTTGAACCTGTGGTCTCAGGCAATCCTCTCACCTTGGCCTCCCAAAGTGGTGGGGATTATAGGCGTGAGGCACCACACCTGGCTGATATTTGTTAATAGTTATCAAAAGCCTTAAAAAATGTGCACATTCTTGACTTTGCAATTTCAGTTCCAGGAATTTTCTCTAAAGCAATAATTGAACAAATTAAAAAAATTCATATATAAGAATGTGATAGGTAATATCAAATTTTGGATACAATGTAGATATCGATTAGTAGGGACCTGATTAAGTAGGTAAATTATGCTGTAGTCATTCAATGGAATACTATGAAACCACTTAAATGAAGTGGATCTATATTTACTGAAATGAAAATATATCCCTTGATAAAATAAAGATATTATGTATACAGCTAGATCCCACTTTTTGTATAAAATAGAATGTGTATAAATGTGCCTAACATAATAATTGGCACATAGTACACACTCAGTAAATATTGACTAATTGTATAGTTTTTTTTAAAAAGGCTAAATGTGTTTATATAAAAATTGTTAACAGTGATTACCTGTGGATAGAGGGAGTTCAGGAGATTTTTTACCTTTAAAATATTTTGAAAATATTTTAAAATTAAATTTAGTTTTTGAAAGTTTAATTGAGGTATAATAATCATACAAATTTGTGGGGTGCATGTGATATTTTGATGCATTATACAATGTGTAGTGATCAAATAGGGTAGATGGGATATCCATCATGAAAAATTTTTGATAAGCATGTGTTACTTTTATAATCAGAAATGACAGTAGGTCTATTTGTTTTCTAAAATAATAAAAAGAATCAATAGTACTTGATGATGGATTGCAAACGAGGCATGAAGGAAATGAGGTGTTCAGGATGCTGGTCTGTATTTCAGCTTGGGTGACAGTTTTTAAGTTTCTGTCTCCATTCAAGATAGAGAAACAGGAGGAAGAGGAGTGCCAGGTGTGTGTATGTTTGTGTTGGTTGTTAAATTTTCCTGTTACATTTGGGGTCCCAACAGGGTACCCAGTTGAAAACGTGGGTCTGGAACTCCAAGAAAGAGGCTAGGTTACAAACCGATTACTATTAACAAGTCGCAAGTCAAAGTGTAGCAAGTGAATGCTGCTGCCCCGCAGAGAGGACTGTGTGAGGAAAGGGTGAGGAGCAAGTCCTGCTGAGCACCCCACCTTCAGAGAGATGGAAAGAGTTTCCTGGAAAGGAACCAGAGGAGCAGTCAGGAGTTGGGAAGAAGCAGCAGCAGAGAGTGGTGTCCTAAAAATAATGGAGACCAATAGCAGCCTAGAGGTCAAGCTGTGTGTGGAGTGGAAAGGGCCAAGGGGATTCGTGGGACATCTATGACCTTGGTGGGAATAGTCTCACTGGAATGCTGGGTACCGAGTCAGAATGAAATACACTGAGGGTTGAATGCAATGTGAGTTGGTCGGGGCAGTGAGTGTGTTCAGTTCCTAGGAGTCACGTGGACGAGGAGTTAAGAAAATAATGAGGGTGATAGCTGGAGGGAGATGCAAGGTTAAGGAAGATTTTTTTTTTTTTTTACTAGAATGGAAGTGTTCAATCACATTCATGGGCTGAGGGAAGGAGTCAGCTAAAAGGGGACTGTCGAAGACAATGGAGTGGGGAGAATGGCCCCATAGAGGGTCAGAACTGGTAGGGAGGATCAAGATCCATGGCACCATGAGAAGGATTCATCCTAGAGGAGTTGACCCTCTTTCACTATAATGAGGAGAAGGAAGAGAGGGGATGGATTTGGTGACAGCTGTATGGTGGAGGTCCATAATTAGAGATGGTTCACGCTTCATTTTCATGCTTGATGATGTTTCATCATCTCACAACCAGAAAGATCAGAGTTTTAAGGTTCCCGCTTGATGAAGTTGGCTTGACGCAAAGCAATAATGAAAGTTGCCAATGGAGAATGTGGCAGGAATCAGCCCGGATGTCAAATTCACTCAGCCCCTATGTGCAAATAGATAATTACAAGGCATCTCTACCGGTCGAATGGATCAAGATTCTCCTCGTGAGTAAGGCAGCACATGTTTAAGATTTCCAGAATACAGATTTCCGAAATAATGATTCTAATAAACAGTGGTTATCTTAACTTTATTTTCAGGCCATAAAACACATCCTTTGATAAATTATTTTGCCGTCTATCCCCAAGTGCACCTCTCCATGCAAGCCTCCCCTCCCCCGGCCAGCAGCCGCACGAACAGCAGCTCCATATATTATTCATTCCAATCAAATAAGACACAGTGGTGCCTCAGTAAACTTGCTTTTCATATCAGAATTGCTCTTATTGAGTAATACACACTGCAGACCCCAGCTTCCAGCACCAGGCCTGAAATGAGCAATTCTCTCATTGTAATAATGTGCCTCTGTCATCTCCTTATTATCAGCATGATAAAAGATGAAATATTCACAGATGCTGCCCTCCTAACCTGATCACAGCTTGATATTTGAGCTTTGGAAATGAGTTTTATAAGCTTTAATATACTCCTTGGCGGAGTGACCCCTGAAATTAAACATTATTACAGAGCGGATATTTAAAAAGCTGGGGCCGCAAATTACATCAAAATGAAAATATTAAGGAGTATTACGAATATACCAAGTGGGAGCTCACAGCTCTGGAAGCTGTGAATGCCGGAGAACTCCACATGCGGGTGTCAAAAACATCAGAAAAAATAATAACAGCAGAGACACCTTGACTTCGGTTATTTTATACTTAGGACTAAACGAAATTATTTGAATGGATTTTTTTTCCTCCTGTAGGCTAGCTTTCCAGGAGGAAAAAAAAGTCCATTATTCTCAACTTTAGGTTCCTAATACATTTCACACTTGGTTTAAAGGGGCACATTTCCTTTTTTTTTTTTTTCCCTGCTGCATGGATAAATAAAAGAAATACCTAAATATAATGAAACCAAAGACCATGCTAAGAAAAAAAGTGAGCAAACACGACTAGAAAGAGCCCCTGGATTCAATTTCCCCCACGACTGGCACTCTGATGGACAGGCTCCCAGCGGCATCAGGGCTGCTGGGAACCAGGAGGGAGAGAAAGGGGTCGTCAGTTTGCCACAGAGCTGTGGCAGCTTCCAGACGGGACCTGGGGATACTCTGAAGCACAGTGCTATCTGCTTGAGCCTCACACGGGATTTTTGTTTGCTTGATGGTGGGGGTTGGGTAAATGATGCTAACCAGCGATGGCTAGTTTCATGCCTGACTCTCCTGCTGGATGGAAAGCTTCATGAGGGCAGGACTGTGCCTGGCTTGTTCCTGGCATTAACTCCAGGACTCAAATAGGTGGCCCTTCCATATTTATTACATGAATGAATGAATGAATGCAAAAGAACAGATGTCTTTCCAGTTCTTGGCCTCCATGGATGTGCAGAGAACACACAAGGAATCTTTCCAAGGGCCTCATCTTTGAGTATTTATCCAAGGCTGTAAAACCAATTCGCAAATTATACTTGGAGGCTATTCCAAATACGTTGTTTTGACGCATTATCCACATTTTGCTATATGCTTGACATTGAAAGCTCCTTTTTCTGGTTGTTGCTTTTTTATATTCATGTTTCTGAGACTCAGTTTTTTTAGCTGCAAAATTGGGACACTAACACTCAGCTTGCTCGTTGGAATGAGTGAACACATATAAAACAATGTCAGTTCTCTTCCCCTCTACTTCTTTTTATGGCTCTGAGATGGTGCAGATGTATTGATCAATTCAAAGTAATATTTTTTTCTTTAAAAGAAACAAATAAAAATCTTTTATTTCAGTGGCAGATCACTGTTTTTTATGTACCAAAATTTTCTATTACAAATTTCAAAAGTAATTGTGTGGTGGGGAAAGAAAAAGAAATCCATAGCATAGAAGATAAAAGCATGGATTTTGGAATTGCTAGACTGGGATTTGAGTCCTGACTGTGTCTGTTTCCAGCTGTGAGACCTTGGGCAAGTTACTTAACCTCTCTGAGGCTCAGTTTTCTTATTTGTAAAAATGGGTATAATGGTTATACTTACCCCATTTGCCAGATTCATGCCAAGATATATATTTTTAAAAATTAAATAGGAAGTATAAAAATTAGGAGAGAAGAAAAAATTATTGTTATTTACAAACCTATATTTGTGTGGAAAACCCAAAAGAAACTATAGATTAATCATTAGAAGAAAAATATGACATTAGCAGGGTTGCTGGATACAAAATCAATATACAAAAGTCAGTTCAATTTTTATACACCAATAGTAATCAGTTGTAAATTTAAATTTAAAGTAAACCATTCACGTTAGCAAATATAAAAGTACGTATGCATAAACATAACATAAATGATGAAAGTTTTTTTATGGAGAAATTATAAAATTTTATTGAAATTACATTACATTAAGACATAGATAATTAGATATATAGTGTTCTTGGACAAAATACCCTATATTATAAAGATATACGTGTCTCAAACTATTCTTTTGATTCAATGTGATTTCAATTAGGTTTACAACAAGGTTGAAACTTGAGTTTTTAACATTTATATAGTATAACAAAGGGTCAAGATCTTCTTAAAAGAGAAGAATAAGCTGGGGAAATTTTTCTTCACCAGATAGCAATATTTATCATAAAGCTATAGTTACTAAGATGGTGATGGATGAATAAAACAATAGAACAGAAAAGAGAGTCCAGAAACAAATCATGCATACCTGGAAACCCAATGCTTGATGGACTGGGAGCTGCAGATTGGTGGGGGGAAAGAATGGAATATTCAGTTGATAGTGCTGGGAAAGCTGATTATCCTTACTGAAGAAAAAGAAAAGGAATTTGGCTCCGACCTCACAATCTACACAAAGATCAATTTTATGTGGAATAATTTAAAAGAGACAAACTAGAAAACTTTTAGGACACAATATATGAGCACATCTCATAACCCTGAGGTCATAAAACATAAACTCTATAAAGAAAAAATCTAGTCAATTTGAATATATTGGAATTAAGAACTTGTTGCTCACAAGACAACATGGAGTGAAAAGACAAGTCACCTTGGGAGGAGATATTGGCAACATTTATAACCAACAAAGGATTAATATTGAGAATATATAAAGAGTGACTGCAAATGTGTGAGAACAATATATTTGTAATAGAATAGTGGGCAAAAGACATTTTCAAGTATTTTCCAGAAGAGGTATGCAAATGGGGAATAAACATAAAAAAAGATGCTCAACTTCATTGATAATCAGGAAGTTCAAAATTAAAAGCACAGTGAGGCTGGGTGAGGTGACTCATGCCTATAATCCCAGCACTTTGGGAGGTTGAGGTGAGAGGATTGCCTAAGCCCATGGGTTCGAAACCAGCCTGGGCAACTTGGCGAAACCTCCTCTCTACAATAAATAAAAATATTAGCCAGGCATGGTGGTGTGTGCCTGTAGTTCCAGCTACTTGAAAGGCTGAGGCGGAACGATCACCTGAGCCCAGCAGGTCGAGGCTGCAGTGGCTGTGCGTGCCACTGCACTCCAGCCTGGGCGACAGAATGAGATTCCAACTAAAAAAGAAATTAACCAAATACATACATATATGTATGTATATTTATACACACACACGTTCATTTTTACTTCTGTATAGCCTTTCAGTGTATAAGTTAACACAATTTCTTTACTGGCCTTTTGACTGTCAGTTATCTTTGCTATTATAGAAAAGGATGCTCTGAACATTTTGTACACAGATTCTGGTGTATACCTACAAGAGACTCAATAGGGTATACTCTGGGAATGGAAATGTTGGGTCATAGCATGTGTGTGTGTGTGTGTGTGTGTGTGTGTGTGTGTGTGTGTGTGTGTGTGTTCAAATTTG
>NW_007251427.1:543292-606058 GCF_000164805.1 Carlito syrichta | reverse complement strand
CGCTGGTCTCGAACTCTTCAGCCTCCCCAAGTGCTGGGATTACAGGTGTGAGCCACGGCACCCAGCCAACTACATTATATATTAACTAGGATGAATTTTCCAACCAATAGTTATAGAAGAATATCTATAGTATAGAAAATTCATTGACAGGTAAATAAAGTTCTATTTTGTTTGGGGATCAATACATAAAAGGTAAAACTATAGAGAAAGTCTAAGAAATGATTAAAAATGGGAACTGAGGGTAGTGGTTATCTTATGGTGGGCTGAGGCTGATGGAAAAAGGTCTAAGACAGGGAAGGTGTATGTAGGAGGGCTTTGGAGATACTGCCAGTATTCTATTTCTCAACCAGTGTTGTGGGTACATGGACTTTCATTTCATAATTGTTCTTCAGAAAGTACATAAATGCTTTAAGCCCTCTTTTGTATATGTTTTATGATAAAAAACAAAGAAACAAGCTTAGAGATGGGAAGCAATGTGCCCATGTAAGGAGCAGACAAAGATATAGATCATGGTCTTTGGGCTAGTGTCCTGTTCTGAAGCATGGATGATAACCCTCTGCCTTCTGCTGTCTGTGGCTCTCTCTGTCCATTTCACCCACGTGCTCATGATTCCCTGAGTCCTATGGCTTCTTCCTCCAATGTGTAGGCCTCCTACATGGGACAAGAAACCAAGTTATGATGATTTTTTTTTATTTGAGTTGGGGTCTCACTCTGTCACCCAGGCTGGAGTGCAATGGCACAATAATGGTTCATCACAGCCTCAACCTCCTGGGTTCAAGCAATCCTTCCACCTCAGCCTTCCCAGTAGCTGGGACTACAGCTGCACTGCCACACCTGGAAAATTTTTGTTTTCTTTGTAGAGACAAGGTCTCACTATGTTGCTCAGGCTGGTCTTGAACTCCTAGGCTCAAGCAATCTTCCCGCTTCGGTCTCCCAAAGTGCTAGGACTACAGGTGTGAGCCACCTTGCCTGGGCAAAGGCCACATTTCTAATAGGACTGTGTATTTACCTGCAATCTTTCTATAGGAGATGACATTGAAACCCAAATACCAGATGTGCCAGTCATCAACAGAAGGGTCAGTTTGCATTTGCCAAATGCTAGAAAAGAGTTGCCAGGAAAGCTGAAATTAGAAAGGACTGTGGGGATAACAATGTTCAAGCTCCTCATTTTCTTTTTTTGAGAGCTAGAAACTTACCTGAAGCCAAAGAGCCAAACAGTGGTGAAGCTGGAACTAGATCATCCAACTCCTAAGCTTCCTGGGATACTGCTTCCCATGCCCAGGGACAGCAATGACATTCTGTTGTTCTTAGGCTCCTTAGGGCCTTCAGAATCCTGAAGAGCAAATAGGATGCTACACATTGCTTCCCATTTTTATGATCTCTGTGTTGCAATAACATAAAGAATCTTCTTGATCATCAGAGAAACACCCTAGAATGTTCTGAATCATTTAGGGGTTAACTGCATTCTCAAATCTGGAATCTAGGGTATTCCAAAATCTTGACTAATAAAGGTGTTCACTGATTCAACAAATATTTGCTCTTGCCTATCCAATGCAAAGAAAGGTGACTCACCTGCGTTCACATAGCTGGCAGGTGGCATAGGAACCCAGAACTGACTCTGAGGCCCATCAGTCTATTCTAGGATCATTAGATTGCTCAGACCTGCTGGAGGAGCACTATGAGCTGCCCTACCCCATCCCCAGCTCCCCTGACTAGCCCCAAAGCTCAGAGGAAAGGGCCATGTTTACAGAATCAGGGCCAGCCACATAACTGGTAGGGCTCAGAGCAAACTGAAGATGTGAAGACCCTGGTTAAAAAATCAGTAAGCCAGCTTGGGTAGCATAGCAAGACCCCATCTCTATAAAAATAGAAAATTAGCTGGGCCAGGTAAGTGCAAGTCTGTAATCTCAGCTATTTTGGAGACTGAGGTGAAAGATTGCTCGAACCCAGGAATTCAGGGCTGCAGTGATTGTGCCACTATACTCTAGCCTGGGTGACAGAGCGAGACCTCATCTCAAAAAAAAAGTAAGAATTTCAAGACAACAGCAGCAGAGCATTAAATCAAGCATAGACCCTTTTAAGAGTGATGCCTTAGGACCTCATCAAACTGAAAAACTTCTGCAAAGTGGAAGAAACCATCAAGAGAGTGGGGAGACAGCCCACAGAATGGAAAAAATATTTGTAAACTGGATATCTGACAAAGTCCTAACATCCAGGATCTATAAGGAACTCAAATATGCCTAAAGGAAAAACAACAGCAACAAAAACAAGCAGCCCTATTAAAAAGTGGGCAAAATATATGAATAGATACTTCTCAAAAGAAGACATACGGCAGCCAACAGATACATGAAAAAATGCTCAGTCTCAACTAATTATCAAATAAATGCAAATTAAAACCACACTGAGATACCATCTAACTCTAGTCAGGATGACCATCATCAATAACTCAGAAAACAATAGATGCTGGAGAAGATGTGGGGAAAAGGGAATGCTTCTACACTGTTGGTGGGAGTGTAAACTAACACAACCTCTATGGAAAACAGTGTGGCTATTCCTAAAAGATCTAAAAATTGACCTAAAATATGACCCAGCAATCCCCCTTTTGGGAATATGCCCTGAGGACCTCAAATCATTCTATAAAAAAGATACCTGCACACTCATGTTTATTGTAGCATTATTCACAATATCAAAAACATGGAGCCTGCTGTGCTGCCCATTGAAAGTGGAGTGGATTTAAAAAGAAGGTGGTACATATGCACAATGGATATTATGCAACCATAAAGAAGGACAAAATTATGGACTTCGCAGCAACTTGGATGGACTATCAACTCAGTGATCTATCACAGAAACAAAGAACTGAGTACCATATATTCTCACTTATAAGTGAACCCTGAACATTTATCATAATACTATAAGAAAGGGATTGGCAGTAGCGGGACACTGCCAGGGGAATGTGGGTGGATACATAATATCAGTAAGTGTACCTGATCTCAAACCAGGCAAAGTGGGGACCAAAGGGAGGCCCAAATGTTGCCTGTATGATTACCACTTATCTACCTAATCCTGAATTGTACTCCACATCTTTAAAAAAAAAAAAGAATGGGTCTCTATGCATCTACACAGGTCATATGCTCATGAAGGCGGCCCTAGCAACAGAGCAGTAGTTTGCACGGCCACTGTGGATGCGCTTTTATCCCTACCAAAGCTCAGGACAGCTCAGAATTAGCTCAGCTGGACTGAGAAACACCTGGGTCCTCATCCTCTTGGGTGGATGCTGGAGAGGGGAGAGGCTGTGGAGTGCTCAGCAGGGAGCATGTCCATCCTCAGATATTTTTGCGGTTTACTGCTGACAGAACACCCTCTTATGTCCTATGGAAAGGAAGTCAAACCCAAATTTTAGCTCCAGGTGTTGGAGGTGTTCAGTTGGGCATTAAGGGTTGGGAGGGAGAATGAGATGGGGCCCTGGACATCCAGTCCAACGTAGGCTGTTTCTCTCCCTTTGATTTCATGTACTGGGTCTTTTGTAAGCTGTTCCCCTGATGCAAGTTCTCTGTTACTGTAAAAACATTTGGAAACCACTGTGGTCCTCACGAAGGCCATCGTTATCTCACTTTGACCTGTGATTTTGGGTGCTGTAGACACACCCACTTAGGTAGTCTCACCCCATTGTTCCCAATATGGATTACCTGAAGGTGACAATTTGATGACATTGTTCTCATGGTGCCAATTCATTCCTAACCACTTAATTGGTCATGGAATATCAATGAGAGGCAATTCCAAAGTTGTCCAGCCCTGGGGAGAGCTTGCTCTGGCTAGCTGCAAGGCTGATAAACTGATCTTTCCCAGAAACATGAGCCCGTTCCTTTCTGTGCCTTCTGTTTGAGTGGTACTCATGGAGGCAGTGCCCAGCCTCTAACACCCAGTGTACACACATGCACCAGTGACCCCAACTGAACCATGGCTATGTATGACCGGTCACCTCAACACAGCAACAATACTAATATTCACAAATATTTATTGAGCACCTACTGTACATTGAGTGCTATTGTACATGCTTTCATCTAGTCCTCCCTACAGTCCCTAAAGGGTATTATTATTATTAGAGACAGGGTCTTGCTGTGTCACCAGGCTGGAATGCAGTGGCATGATCATAGCTCACTGCAGCCTCAAACTCTGAGGCTCAAGTGATTCTCATATCTCAGCCTTCCATGTAGCTAGGACTACAGGTCCTAGCCTGGTTAATTTCTGTTTTTATTTTTGTAGAGATAGTGTCTTGCTCTGTTGTCTAGGATGGTCTCAAATCCCTGACCTCAAGTGCTCCTCCTGCCTCAACCTCCCAAAGCACTAGGATTACAGGAGTGAGACATTGTGCCTGGCCAAGGATACTATTATTCCAAATTATTCCCCTGGATCTGGGTTCAAGCCCAGCTGGTCTGACTCTAGAGCATTTACTACTCTGACTATATCCAACTATTTATGACATGCTGCTATGGTCTGAATGTTTATGTCTCCCCAAATCCATATGTTGAAACTGCATTTCCTATACAGTAGTACTGAAAGGTGGGGCCTTTGGGAGGTGTTAAGGTCATGAAGGCTCTGATCACATAGATTCGATTGGTGCCCTCACAAAAGAGGCCTGAGGGAGATTGTTCCCCCTTTTTGCCTTTCTGCCATGTGAGGACACATGAAAGTTACTGTCTATGAGGAACAGGCTCTCATTAGACACCAAATCTGCTGGTGCCTGGATCTCGGATTTTCCAGTCTCCAGAACTGTGAGCAATAAATTTCTGTTGCTTATAAATTCCTCATTCTAAGATATTTTGTTATAGCCGCCCCAATGGTCTAAGACACATGCCTACTATATTCAGGTACATGAAATAAGTAGTGAGCAAGACAGACAGGGCTTCTGCCATTATGAAGCCAACAATCCAGTGGGGGCAGATGGGCATCAGTCCTTCACCCAAATATACAGTCACAGGTGGTCATTGGTTATAGAGGTGAGGTGTGGGGTGCTATGAGAACACATGATGAGGACCCCATATAGGTTGGAAGAGTCAGGGAGAGATTCACCAGGAAGTTACTTTCAAGATGGAAATTGAGTGGACGTTAACTAGCTTGGAGAGTTTCATTTTTATACCAAGGAAGGTGGATGTAGAACAGAGGGAGACAAGGACAGTTCAAGGGGAGGGTACATACCTCTAGGGCAGGAAGGGTTACATAGAGATGAGGGCAGGACTGTCCTCGCAGAATATTCTATGTTTGCAGACAGTCCCAGAGTAAACAAGAGGAACAAGGAGAGCTGAAGAAACATTTATCCCAACCTGCCCAAATGGACTGATGGACTTAAAGCACTATAACGTGCACCATTTTGGGATAGGGACCTATTTATTTGGAATGTGATGAGAAGACAGGGCTTCCTGTCTTCCAATTTCCATTCCTACGCTCAGGGAAGCTACTATTGAGATCTGGTTTTCTTCCTCTGAGATAATAGTGGCTGCTTTTGGACTACGACTTAATTACTTCTTGGCACTTGACATCAGGAATTTGTTAATTCAGAAAGCCAAGAAATTCAGCCAGGTCTCGAAGTGCTATCCAAGCAAGTAAGATGTGCATTCCAGCTGTCTCTAGTTGTGGCTGGAACTATGTCTTTTATCTTTCCTCCTTTTTTCTTTTATCAGTAACTGGTTCTGCTTATCATTGGTCTATCTGTCCCGAGGTTGCTCATTTCTCATTTTCTTTATGTTAATTAGGAGCAATGCTTTCAAGTGTCACACACTCAGTTGAGACTAGCAAAAAGTAGGGTTCTATCATAAGGATGTTGGGATGTTTCATGAAATCCAAAAAGAGACGTGTAACTGGACCTTAGGAACAAACAGATCTACGTGGTGGAGCATAAAGCAGGATTCCTCTCTCCATTTCTGCAACTGACAGGGAGGATAGGGACAGGGAGATGCTTCATTCTCCCAGCCATAGGTAAAATAGAAAGAGCTTAGAGAAGAGCTGGTCCTGCCAGGGAAGCAGAACAAAGCCCACTATGCAAGAGGAGGGGGATGGCCTACTTCTTGCTGCTAACCGCAGAAACTTTCCTCACTAATGAAGTGTGGTCCAGTGAATGTCTAGACTTGACCAATCAGATCAGCCATCTCCCCCATATCAAGAGAAGTAGGTGCAGGAACATAGAGAGGAGGTGGAGTGTTGCTAGATGTAGCCCCTTTCGGCACTGAATTGGAAATGCGAGACAACTTCTCCTTAACACTGACCAATTGAGTTGGGTCTCCAAATGTCACCTGAATGAGCAGGACACTCATGCCTCTGTGCTCCTGCCTATGCCTGGGTTTCACTTCATTAGTTTTGCCCTTAAAGTCAGATGTAGGCACCCGCTCCTTGTTTGTTCATCTCTTCTAACATGGCTACCTTAGAAGGGGAGGCTTATTTTCTATTGGCTCACACGCTCCATTGTTGCTTTAGCAGAAGTGAGAGCTTACTGCTCATTGGTCCAGCTGCATCAAAATATAGCAACTCCAGAAATGAACACATTTGCATATCAGCATTTGCTATTGAAGGTAAAGTCACTTTAGTTTTCATACCACAGCTCTTGAACATGCCCAGTATTTACTTTTCTCTTTATATGTCCCAAGGTAAGATGATCATGAACAGAATCTAAGGAAAATCCTTGTTATGCATTTTGAGACTCCAGGTTCAAAATGTGGCATAGAGTTTCTGAGGATTGTGCCTTCTGCCTCTGCACAGAACCGACCTAGGTCCTCTCCAGCAAGGACTGAATCAAAGCCTGGGTATCGAGTGCTCTTACCTGGTTGCTCTATCTCAGTCCATGGGGCAGTCATGGCTGTTCCTTACATGTGCTATTTCTGTGTTCTGTAGAGTTTTTACTTATCCTTTGTTACTCCAATCCTGGGATAGTTACTCATTCTTAGATTAAGTTTTATCTATTCAAATTACTGTGTGTTTTCTCTCTCCTGATTGGACCTAAAGATATTGTTACACCAAAGAAGGTAAATACAAAATTTCAAATTAAATTTTATTATTCCCATTTCACAGATGGGGAGCTGAGGCTAAAGGGGCTATATCTTCTGCAGCAGATGCTGTTGGTGTCCTGCCCATTTCTCCTTGCCCCTGACACTTCAGTGCAATTATGTGGACATATATCTGCCAGAACCTGCATTTCTGTGGTTGAGGGTTTTCCCCAGTTGTCTTTTTTTTTTTTTTTGAGTCAGGGTCTCATTCTGTTGCCCAGGCTGGAGTGCAGTGGCACACTCATGGCCACTGCAGCCTCAGCCTGCTGGGCTCAGACGATCCTTCCACCTCAGCCTTCCAAGTAGCTGGAACCGCAGGCATGTGCCACCATGCCCAGCTAATTTTTTTGATTTATTGTAGAGACGAGATCTTGCCATCTTTTTCAGGCTGGTCTTGAACCCCTGAGCTCAGGCAATCCTCTCGCCTTTGCCTCCCAAAGTGCTGGGATTATAAGCTTGAACCATCGTGCCTGGCTCCCTGGCTGCCAAATTTCTTTGTTTCTGTGATAAACTGCTGAGTATTATAGACTCTAAATCCATCCAAGTTGCTGCAAAGTCCATAATTAGTTCTTCTTTATGGCTGCGTAATATTCCATTGTGTATATGTATCACATTTAAAAAAATCTAGCCCAGTTTCACTGGGGAGCACAGTTGGTTCCATGTTTTTGCTATTGTGAATAGTCACCTGCTCTTCTTCCTCTCTTCCCTGCCAGTGTTTCCTTCATTTCCCACACAAACCTCTTGCACTCTGATTCCTTTCTCTGGGTCTGCTTCTGGGCACAAATCCAAGATCGCACAATGAGGCAGTGGTAGAGAAGGGATTGGAGCCCTGTTTTCCTGCTGTGTAGACTAAATTCCATGCATGGCACTGCTCCGCCCCTATGGTCTTAGCAATAAGACTTTACATGTGAATTCGTGATCACTTCTCAGCTAATTCTCAAACTGCAAGCTTTCTACCTAGTTGAAACAGTTTTGGAGAGGCTGGTCACCACTTCCCTTTCAAAAGTAGACTCTTCTACTGAGGTCCCTGCTCACTGGGAGCTCTAAGTGCCCTGTTTATAATAACATGGAGGCCTCTTATCGACATTTTCCTATATTCCAGACACTTGGTTAAGCACTTACCTCTACTGGCTCATGTAATCTGCAGCATAGTCCTAACGCAGTAGGTCTTGGCTATTGAAAGGAAGGACCCTGAGAAACTTAGAATAAACTTAGTTCACATTTTGCCTCGCATAGCCATTTTTGCTTAGACTGACGTGGTTTGAATCTAGCACAGTTTAGACATAAATAGATATATTTCCAATAGGGAAGTTTTAGGAAGCGTTCAGACATTTTACTGCAGGCCAAGCTGGCAGCCTACCCCACCCTCTTGGCAGATCTCCATCAAATGCAAGACAAGGACAACCCAACCTTTCAATGTATGGGTTAGCATAATTATCTCTAAGAAACTTTCAGATTCCTTGTCAAAGGTGGAAGGTCAAAGATCACCCCTTAGCTGTCTAAAGTCATAGAAATGATCATTAGTCTACCTTTTTTGATAAGGAGCTTGTGTATTGGAAATGTCTGACAGGTCTCTTGCAGGAAAACCGCTCCCCTTGTCTCCTCCCATCTAGCCCACCACCATGGCAGCAATCATGCAACTAACCCTCTCACCTGCCTGCTGTTCATCACCTGATGTCAGTACCTGCACTTACCTGCCTCTTTGTGATGATGTGGAGCTGACCACCACCCAATCACCTTAATGACTTTCCCCCATCAAAGGGAAGGATTAAAAGGATTCAACCATGAGTAACCAGTGGCCATTGTCTTGCTAAGCCATGGTGTGGCCACGTGCTCTTTGAGCTATGACCAGGCCATGTTTCCTGACTTTGGACCCCTTCCCTACCTTGAGCAGGTGAATCTCCTCTCTCTCTCTCTCTCTCTCCTCTCTCTCTCTCTCTCATTTTTCTAAATAAACTATATTTTCTAATCTAACTTCTGTGCAATTCTTTGCAGCTTTCATGTGGTATCAGATTCCACAGCAGACACCCACACTCTTGGCGGGCCTGACCTAACATTCTGGAGGCCTTGCTTGTGAGACATATCACAATGCTAATAAAATATGAAAAGATATAGGATTATTTTCACTTAACAATAAGGTCTTGGAAACTTAGGGAAGTTAAATAATATGCTCAAACTCAGTTAATACATGATGGATTCAAACCTAGGTCTGCTTGATCCTAAAACTCATGGTAATGTGTGATGACCAAGTCCTTTTTCCTTTCTTTTCTCTTCCAATCCCTCCAACCAGCACAACTTGTTGGCCCAGAAATGTACACTTGATCTCTAGCTGTTCCAAGCATCTTCTTCATCTCTTGGTGCTCAGGGAGACTGAACCTGTCTGGGTTGCTGAACTAGGGAACCTGAGAGGGTCGGAGCCATAGCAGGCCAGAGCTAAAGTATGAGGGAGCAGATACTGTGAATGAAAGGAGGCAGCTTGGGGAAGGAGGAAAATGGGGTAGAACTGCTGAGAAGGTGAGATGAAGACATACCAGAGTTTGGGACATCCTCGCTCTTGTTCCTCCAGGAGGATTCTAGAACATTCTCCTGAATAAAAATAATAGCATTCATGTGCCAGGCATGTGCTAAGCCTTTGCATACATGATCGCATGTTATGCTCACGACAATCCTTGGTACTTCTAGTCTCACCACGTTTTAGAGGGAAGGACACAGGATCACTCAGTCTCACAGCTGGAAAGCGACAGAACTGCATTTGGATCCAAGCGGTCTCCATTCAGAGCTGTGCTTCTCATTTCTACGTAACCTTACTTTGGGGTCGTTAGAAACAATAACAATCAGCAAACACACACCCCAAACCACCTACCTTTTAATCACACCAGTTTCCGTGAGTCTCTCATCCTTGGCATAAGCAATCCCAACTAGAACAGAAGCGTTCACAGAGGATTTTGTTTTCCCCTCTGGGTTTATCCTGTTTGACTATGGTATCAGTGACAACATCTGCTTTGTATTTCCACAGACTCTTTTTCAAAGCATGTACTCGAAGCGTGACTGAGTGTTTGATTTTTGGACTGAGTGAATATGTTTTATTTCCCTGACAATCCACATCTCTTGGGCACATGGTGCCTCTGAATGAGTTGTCTGGGTTGTTTGGTTCATCTGAACAGTCCATGCCTTGAGTACTGCTTCTCACCACACCTTCTCTCCTCATTTGATGGATGAATCCATTTGAACAGGGTTTTACACTTCCACGTAATTTATTTACTAATTCGTGTGCTCCTTCAGCAATCAAGCATTTCTTGAGCACCTCTTCTTTACTATACATTGAGCTGGTGACCAGCGAGCTCAGAAGATGTTGTCTTTGGCTTCAGGGAGCTCACAGAGTGTGGTGTGGGGAAGACAGTGGGAAGGAAGAAGGCCACTGATGACCCCACAGCAAGCTAAGAGCTGTTATAGAGGCAAGTGCAGAGGTGTCATGACTTTAGAAGGGCAGCCTGCACATCAGTCTGGGATTCTAGCAAGGCTTCCAAGTGAGTTGACTGCAGTGGTGAAGGCCAGGTGGGTGTCAGCTAGGTAGAGAATGGATGGGGAAGTGGGGGAGCATTTGAAGCAGAGACGATAGCAAATACAGACGATAGCAATGTCAGGAGAAAGTTGGGAGAGTTGCAAGTGGCCTGGCATTGCAAAAGCACAGGGGGAGGGGATGTATGGGCAGAATGACCAGGAGATCACACCTGCAAGGGCTTCAAGGGACAGCCTTCCTAACAAGGGGAGGAATTTGGAGTCTATCCTAAAAGCAATAGGAGACCAGAAAAAGTTTAAGCAGGGGGTGGTTGCTGCTGGGCAGATTCCTTATGGTGACAGTGGTGTCGTTTGAGGCGTGTGTGTGTGTCATTTTCACTATCAGAAAATCCAGGTGGGAGGCAATACTTTCACCCAGAAGAGCACTGGTGGAGGGAATGGAGAGAAGAAAACAGATTTGAGAGACATGTGGGAGGTGGAATTGGCTGAACTGGATTGAGTAAAGCAGTGCTGAAGGAGACAGAGGCTTCCTTCACCCTTAGGTCAGTGGCTCTGTGACTGTGAGGTAATGGTGTGATGGAAGTGATAGAACAGGCATAGGGGCTGAGGCTGCAATGGGGAGGATGAATTCAGGCTTGAATATGCTGAAGTAGATTTGCCTGTGGGTCATTTAGGGGAATGTTGGCTATTTGGGGGTACAACTCCAGAGAGGGGGGTAAGAACCAGATACCAGTACTCAGACAGCACCTACAACTGCCTAGAGAACGAGATTTGATGATGGTGTAAGGAATGCTCTTCTGCTCATCTTGGACATCTTGGATCTTTTCTAACAAGTTTCTTTATTTGGAAAATCCCCCCTATCTGTTTTTGGGCGTGTAGTCAAATTGCAATGTTGGTGTACCGCTAGTTTCCCTGGAAAGATATACCTTCCTACCCATTTGGATATGGCATGTCAGAGCTGATGTTGAGGATTTTGCTTCCTTGCACTTTATTGATACATTCCTTGCATTTGGTATCCATAGTCCTCTGACCATCACCAAGTCAACAGGATTCTAATATTCCTTTCCCTGATCCAACCAAAGCTCTTTGTAAATTGGACTCAGCAGGAGTAAGTCCAGTGACCTCATAAATAGTGGAAATGATTGCAAATCAGAATTCTTATATGTTCCCAACTCAGTGGGTATCCTTCTCCCCCACAAAGGAAGCAATCATCGCTTTCAAATTTCTGTTTGCCCTTTTACTCAGCTATGTTGGAAGAAAATATATATAGAGATTTTGCTCTATACGCTTGAAAGGTCCACTTCCTTCAACCTGAAAAAATAAAAGTCCTGTGTCTGGCCCTGTGTAGTCAGGTGGTCCCACTTGGGGTACAACCAGGTGTGTGAGGGGCTGGCTGGGAACTCACAGAAATGTTCTTCCAGGGGAACCTGTGAAAATATTTCGTACTCAAAGAAACTCTTAAAAAATTTGTGACAGAGATTTTTAATGCTCCGTCAATATCTTCCATAGCATACTACATTCCCCTGGCATGTACGACAGATGAACATAGGCAGAAGTGATTATGCCCCTTTTGGGCTTGGCACCTCATGAGATCCTCTACATTCTCTTTCTTTCCTGTGTTCTGGCTTTTACAGTTAACCAGTGGAACACCCAAATCCCTAAAAGATGACGGCATAACTAGATGAAAGGCACATGAGTCCTGAATGACTGCATGGAGCAAAGTCCCACCCTCAGATCTGAATTAAATACTATCACGAAGGAGAAATAAACCTCCTTTGTGTTTAAACACTGAGATTTTGAAGTTGTCAGATGTGGGAGCTAGGTTATCCTTTCTAATGCATATTTCTTTGCTGAGGATTGTTTAAAATCCCTATTGGTTTTGAATAGAAGAGGCTTCTTTTCCTCCCCTCCTTCCCTCCCTCTGCTTTTTCCTATGAATCCAGCAACTTCTTGTTCTGATACCACAGGGATATTGAAGATAGAGTGAGGCCAAGAGAGTACTTGGTAGAGAACATTCATAGTCTTTGATTTTTGTCTTGCCCGTAGCTTTTACTAGCTGATAAACTACCTGATTTTGTTCAATCTCAGTTTCCTTACTTGTGCAATGGGCATATATGAATCAGAGGGGTTGCTGTGAGGATTTAGGTGATCATGTGTATGAAAGCAAGGTTTATAAAACATAAAGCTGTACATGCTGTGGATGACTACCAGGGAAGTAGGAGCGATGTCTTCCTTTTTGCCATTCTCCCGCCTTCCCTCTGCACTTGTGGGTGTCCACATTTTTTTTAGTGGAAGCACCAATGTTGTGCCCCAAATTCTATTATGTTGCACTGATGGAAATATTTCTTGGGTCGTATTTATAGAAAGTAAAGTAATTTTATTCCTTCTCAATGCTTTTTTCTTCTTCTTTCTAGATTTATGGAAAGATAATTCATAGCAGAGTTAATAAGTCAATTAAGTTTCATTTAGTTTACGAGAAGCCTCAATTCTAAAACCTCCCAAGAAACAAAACTGCATCTATTCACACAAATGGCAACATTATTTTTTGAATAAACAATTTCTTTTTCTGTTATATTGTTTTTATGTCCTAAAAGGATAGAGAGATCCACCAGTCTTGGAATTTCCATAATTTAAGAGCAATCATTTGCTTTTTCTAATTTGTCCTAATGAGCTCACATTTTTTCTTTATCAGACTCATTTTCTCTGGCAAAAGGTCATCATGGGCAATCATCCATGTCTGCTGGGTATAAATTGTTTTCATAACAATTTTCATTTGCCTTGGAAAATGTGCCAGGCTGAAAACATGGCCACTTTGTATCTATGACAGTGTGCATCGTATTTCCCCCATTTGCTTTGGTAGATCAACCTTCCAAACAATAACAATTGACGGAATTAGTAATGTTAGCTGATGATGTGGACTGACAAGACTCCTTCCCTGCCTGAACGTTTTGCTCACAGACCCTGCCTTCCAGTACTACAGAGCTGTCTTGCCTCCTCTCTGTGCCTCATTCATGGCTCCAGATCCCGTGATTGCTCCCTTTCCACCTGGCTGGTGAGCTTTCTGGCTGTCCTTGCCTGGGACTTGGACATCAATTCCCCTTCCCTCCATGTCCCATTGCTGAAGACTGGGAAGACCCACTCCCACCCCTAGCCTCAGCTTTTAGGGGTCCTGGACCAAGTCTGGGAACACTGTGAGCATCAGATGCAGGAGGGGCTCCAAAAAGCACTGTATTTAACATTTTATCTTAACTTTCTAACTGTTCAAACATGTATTTTACTGATTTATTACAAAGCTCTTCTCTGTTTCAGAGACTGAGCACTAACATATAAGAGAACACATTCCTACCCAGTGTTTATGGTCCAGCAGTGGAGATGAACAACTGAACAAAAAATTATGTGGTCATTGTGTTCAGAGATGGACAGGAAGCAGGGTGTCAGGATGGAAGTTTCTGCTCAGGTTCAAGTCAAACAGACACGACGTTCTAATGGGTAAGCTAGACTAGCAATGACCAATAAGAATATAATGCCAGCTACAAATGTAAATTTTTTAAAAAATTGAAATAAAAAATGTAAAATTAGACAGTAAAATTGACTTTTTTCTTTTGGTGTTCAGTTCCATGAATTTTAAAATATGAAATAAATTCATGTAACCATGACCACAGAGTACAGAACAGTTCCATCACCCCTAAGCCGCCCCTCTGAGCCATCTCTTTGGCATCACATCCTATTTCAACCCATAGTGTCTGGCAGCACTCATCTAATTTCAACTGCTACAGTTTGATATTTTAAAGAATATCAAGTAAATAGAGCCATACAGTATGTAACCTTTTGTGACTGACTTCTTTTACTCAGCACAATGTCTTTAAGACTCATAAAAGTTGTTTATTGCTAGTTCGTTCCTTTTTATTGCCGAGAGGTTTTCCATAATATGGATGTACCACAACTTGTTTACCCATTTACCTAGTGAAGGACATTTGAGTTGTTTCCACATTTTGGCTAGCACAGAAAAAGTAGCTATGAACATTTGGATGCAGGCATTTGTATAAACTCAAGTTTTCATTTCCCTAGGGTAGACACGCAGGAATAGGGTTACTGATGTATATGGTATGTGTGTGTTTAACTTCATAAGTTTCTGCTTTTTTTCCCTGAATGGCCATGCCTCTTTGCATTGTCAGCAGCAATTTATGAGAGTTTCAGTTGCTCCTCACCCTCACCATCACTTGGTATTGTCAGCTTTTTTTTTTTTTTTTAATTTTAGCCATTCTATGGGTACGAAGTGTTATCTCATCGTGCTTCTAATTTGCATGAACCTAATGACTATTGATGTTGAACAAGTTCTTACATGTTTATTTGATCTCCTTATATCCTCTTTGGTGAAGTATCCATTCAAGTTCTTTGCCTGCTTCTTATTATTGCATTTTGAGAGGTTTAAAAAAAAAAAAAATATATATATATATATATATACATATATATATTTTGGATACAAATCCTATGTCAGACATGTGGTTTGAAAATATTTTTTCCAGTCTATAGCTTGCCTCTTAATGATCTTGTTATGTCTCTGGCAGAGCACTTACATTTTTATGAAGTCCCATGTAGCAATTTTTTTCTTTTTTGGACTGTGATGTTTGTGTCATTTCTAAGAGCTCCATGTATTTTAAAGTTTCTAGTAGTCATTAAAAAATAAGTAGAAGAAAACAGGCAAAATTAATTTGAATAATATATTTAGCTCAATATTTCCAAAATACTAAAATTTCAGCACACAATCATTTAAAAAATTATTAGGGAGGTATTTATTTTACATTCTTCTTTTGTACTTAGCCTTTGACATCCATTGCGTATTTTATACCTACAAGCCATCTTAATTCCGACTGACTGCATTTCAAGTGTTCGGTAGTCACATGTGGCTAGTGTCTACTGTATTCGAGTGCAGAGTTAGACCATGTGACAAGCTGCTAAAGGTGATGATTGACTACTCTTGAACCCCTCACCCACACTGAGAGAACAAAAAGGAGAGGAACCATGGATTGGGGGAGAATTTTCAAAGAAGATTTCTTTAGAGAAAACGGTACTATGGGTTTCATCCTTCTTTCCCTGGAGCCTTGGAACCTGCTACAACTTAATCTTAAACCAGATGAGAGGACCACAAAGAGAGGAATCCTTGGGTAGAGGAGTTTTGGAAAGGGAAGCTGTTGTGCTGTAAGCCCCAATGGAAGGGTAGGATACTTACTTCTTGCCTCAATCCTTGTGAAGGGGCTTTATTGGGACACTCAAAGAACTTAACACACATCCTCTCTAGTTTGAGGACAACTAAGAAACCTAAAAGTCGAAAGACTAAGCAGCCTACAAGGCCTGACAATTAAGTTCACAAACTTGCCACTGCGAACTTATGTTGGCAGTACTGTACAATTTGGTAAGGCTTCGTAACCTTGGTATATCAGTGTTTCACAGATGTGTTTGTGTCGACATGTGGTGGTGTCTTGCTGAGTGGCTTTCATTATTGTTGTTGCATGTTTTTGTGTGCTGTTGTGAGAATGTCTGAGCTTGAATTAGAGCAACGAGCAAACATTAAATTTCTTGCTAAACTTGGCAAGAGTGCAAGTGAAATCAGGGACATGTTAGTCCAAGTTTATGGGGAGAATGCCATGAAGAAAATGGCAGTGTACACATGGATTAAATGTTTTTCTGAGGGGAGGAGGTGTCTCTGATGAGGAGAGGTTAGGATGGTCAGTAACAAGCAGAACTGATGAAAACATTGCTAAAATTCATCCGATTGTGAGTCAAAATTGTTGGTTGACTGTGAGAAGCATAGCAGACCAAATAAAAATTGATAGAGAAACAATCAGGAAAATCTTGGCATGAGAAAGTTGTGTGCAAACAATGGTCCTGAAGGAGCTCTTGCATCACAACAATGCACCAGCTCACACAGCACTGTTTGTGAGAGAGTTTTTAGCCAGTAAACAAATAACTGTATTGGAACCCCTTCCTACTCACCTGATCTGGTCCCCAATACTTTTTTCTTTACCCAAATATAAAGAAAATATTGAAAGGAAGACATTTTGATGACATTCAGGACATCAAGGTAATACAATGACAGCTTTGATGTTCTTTCCAGAAAAAAGTTCCACAATTACTTTACTGGGTGGACTAGGCACTGGCCAAGGGAGTACTTCAAAGGTGACCACAGTGATATTCAGCAATGAGTTATGTAGCACTTTTTCTAGGATGAGTTTGTGAGCTTAAATGTCAGACCTCATAGCAAGGTTGCTGCATCTGGAAGCCCTGCACTCCCATCTTTTGGGATAAAGAATGCAAAAGAATGCAAGAGGGTTTTCTGAGAATGTGTGTGAGAGAGAAAGCCAGTGTAAGGTTCTTTCCAGAAGAGCCTCCTAGAGGAGCAAAAGGACGTCAGCAGAGAGAAGCCGGAGGTGTCACTTGGTGCCTTGCAAACGGGGAAGGGCAAGTGGCTGTCCTTAACAGAGATACACCTACCCTAGTCCGGAGAACTGCAGCTGAGAGAGTAGTGTCTCCAAAGAACCCAAGAGAGAAAGGGAGGTCAGCTTTGAACATCTACTAAGTTAAAGAACAGCAATTCTAGATCTCCATGTACCAATCAAAGCAGAACATTCTGGCTCCCTTACTCTTTCTCCTCTTGCGCTCCATCTCTGGAGAGGTCTGAATGGTGGCTAGCAAATAGGAGAGGAGGCACAGAAGCGCAGGTGATGGAAAAGGCGAGCAGTCTACCACATTCCTCTTCTCTGACTGTAGGCTTCCTACCTGCCACAGCCTGGAGCAGGCAGAGTGGAAGAGCCTCAATTTTAAATCAGGTTTAGAGGTTTGATTATTACATGAGGCAGGATATTCAAATTAAGGACTTTATTTGGGAGCTTAGGAGAATGTAAGACTGTTTGTGCTTCTTACCTGCTAAATGTCATGGTCTCATAACTTGTCTCCTGCCTCTAGACTTTCATTGCTCCTTCTGCTATCCATCTTACTCACTGACTTTGGGCATAGCCTCTTGAATCTCAACTCTGATCATGTCACACTTCTTCTTAAAAGTTCTCCATGGGGTAGAAGGAGATGCTATCTCTATTCATTCCAAAGGTGTCATGGTGGTAGTTGTGTCGGGGATTTGATGATGGCAGTGGTAGAACAGAAGTGTCAGAGAGCGTACCTGTCTCGGGTGTTCTTGGAGACCTTGCCTAGAAAGTACAGTTGCAGTTTAGTTTGCTTGCAATAGGAAAAATAAGATACACATTCAAGTGAAATTGATCAACTGGAAATGTTAAAATATTGTTAGACTGTCAATAGTAAGAACCCATCAATCAACAAATGTATTTGATGGAAAATATGAGACTAGGTCGGGTATTTATTAATTCTAGAAATATTTATTCAACCAAACCCCATGCTAGAGACCTGGAAATGCAATATATTAGTCACAGTCTCTGCCTTCATGGGGTTTACCATTTATTAGGTAAGATGTAAGCAAGAAATTTTTAGTGAAGTGTGAGGATTATGATAGAGGGTTTCAAGTGCTTTGGATGCCCACAGCAGAGACAATGCTTAAAGTCTTAAAGTTTTGGGTTTCTGGTATTCTGGGATCAAATCTAGTCCCATACACAGACTTGGAAAGAAAACAATATCAGAGGGCCCTAGACCCTGAGAGAAATATAAATAAACATTATTACTGGTAGGAACATAATAAGGAAGAGAAAAGCCAAAAAGAGCTGAACTATCCCATGACAAATGGGGAAAACAGGGTTAAATTTCTCAATCATGAAAGAAAAAAAAGTATCAAAGAATTATCATTCACTTTTTAAATCATCTATTGATCCCCCATGATGGGTATAAACAATTCGTATTTTCCAGATAATGGTAAAAAATGGATGCTAGTTTGATGCAGCCCTTCTGTGGTGGCAGTAAGAATGTGCCTTCGAATTTCCAATGGTTGTGAGTATAATTGACTAGCGGCCGTCGTCGCTGGGTTCTGAAATTCGTCACATACTTTCCTGGAGGCCATGCTTCCTATAGGCTGTTCCCAGTGCATGAGAGAGAGCGTGACAGGGACACTGAGGCTGACTTTTTCCTAGGAAACACTGGACTCTTCTGTTAGGTAACTTTGGCTTGAGAACTCTCTGACAGCCTGCCAAAGTCTCCTTAGAACAGCCTGGCAGTCTAGGATGCTTCCACCAAATCTTCCTTCCTTCCTTCCCTTCCCTCTTTCACTTGGAGTTAGACCTACATTCCAACCTTCCCTGGCACCCTCCTCGTTTTTCTATCACACGTGCTTTCTCTAATAAATTTTTGGTACATCTAATCCTGTCTGGCATCTGCTTCTCAGAGAACCCAGACTAACACACTTTCTCAAAAGAGTGTTCCAGAGGGAATTAATAGATGTTTCTCAAGGCACCTTTTTTATCCAGAAATCATCAGTGCTAGCTGGGTGGGTGTAGCAGTGGAAAGGTGCCAAGTCAGGCCATGTGGTATGGCATCACACATACACCTGCTTCAAAGCTTGGCTTTTCCACCTACAGCTGTGTGATTTGGGGCAAGTTACTTAATCACTGCTGCCCTCAGTTTCTCATCTGTAAAATGGGATATTCATTTTTCCCTTATAGTTTTTTTTTTTGTAGGAATTAATTGAAATAATGCATATAGAGGTTTATCATAGTGCCCGGTACACAGTGAGTTGGCTGGGGCTGGCTGCTAAGGTCTTCATTCTCTCTTTTCTTCACGAAAGCCCTTCCTTCCTTACTATATGAAAAGGTAGAAAACACAAGTGGGTCATTCTTAATATAGGGCACCTGATGTACTACCCTTTAATATTGCCTCACCAAGATCCTACCGAGTTGGGTCTTCTGCTTCCTCTGATCTCTGACCTGTTAATGTCCCTCTCTCGGTTCTTATTGTGCAGGCTCCTGGTTGGTTCTCCATGGATCTCTTCAGCACCCTTTTTCTAGGAGCTGTCCCTCCCCCATCCACATGTCCGCCATGTCTCCATGTTGACGTGCTGTTGATTATTGGACACAGTTGATTATTTCAGGGGTGGCACCTGTCTCAAAATGAGCCATCAGTGCTTTCCCTAGGAATTCTGAACTCAGAACTAGGGGTATCAGATTTTTCTCCCTCTGGGGGTAGCCAAGGCCATGACACCTCAAGCTCTGGAGCTGTTAGCAGGCATGTTTTCCACTGTGTGAAAGGAGAAGGCTAGGACACAAGGAGTTGAAAGAATGTGGTTGTCACATCAGAGAGGGAGAGACAAGAGATGGAGAGAGGTCTGTTGCATCCAAATCCTTAGCTTTGGTTATTCCTTAGGTTTCAGGAGATACCCCACCATTCTCATAATCAGTTCTCTCTTTGCTTAAGCTAGTTAAGTAGGGTATCTGTCACTAGAAGCCCAAAGAGGTCTGGTCAATGAAGGTGTGTTCTTGCTCCATGTATCTATCCTGCTTTCCCACCCTGACTGTGAGCCTCTACTATGTCCCTCATTTCGTTTCTGCCCACAGTACCCGGAATAGTGCCTGGCCCCTGCAGCTGCTCCAGACAGATGTGCGGTCGACAATGAGGCTCAATCAAGTATTCTGTTCATGAAGGTTTCTATATATTCCACACATGATGTCATAGGGCCGCTTTAAGTCTATGCTCAAAATTCTGGCTTAAAAGTGCTAAAAATGTTTTGTGACAAGGACTGTGGACCCTTCTGGAAGACAGCTCCTGGCAGGTATTTTGTAAGAGGCATGGTGGAGTTTCAGGTTAATGGGTGTTGCCCATTAAAATAAAGCAATGCTGACCCTTCCCTTCCCTGCTCTACCAAGCAGCCTATCTAAAAATGCAAACATAAGATAGGTCACTTAGGCTACAACCTGGCTTCTCAGTGGTTGTAGATTTGTGGAGGGTTTGGTTCTTTTTCAAGGCCTTTCACACATATTCTTCCACTGATGCCTTATTAAGGCATAAAATCCACGAGGACAGATATTTGTTTTGTGTTTTATACACAAGCTAGCCCAGACTGGGTTTTTCACTAAACATCTTGGACCCAGATTCTGCCAATATTTATTGCATGCCTTTCATGAGCCTGGGCCTGAGGGCTTTCTTGCATGTTGTCTTATTGGACACAGGAACCCCACGACCTAGGATTTGTGATCCCATTTAATAGATGAACAAGCACATACAGAGAGGTTGAGAAACTGTACCAGGCCACATAGCTGGTCAGTGACTGTGCTAGGATTTGACTCCACATCTAGTTCAATTTCCACATAACACGTGGAATAATAAATGATGGCGGAACCTCATAGGTGGTGAGCTATTCTTTCAAAAAAGCGGAAAGTCAAATTGTAGAAAATATAGTCCCAATATTTTTCATCTTCCTGCTTCTAGGGCTAGGACTTGGGTGAGATGAGTGGGAAAAATTTAAGGGAGTGCCAAAAAACTCAGTCATCAAAAGAAATAATATTTGAAATGCATATTCTTAAAAATGAAAATTAGTGAAGAAAATATATGATAAATAAAATGTCAAAATTTTAATTAAAGACAGGATCTGTTGACAAGGCCAGGATTGAGGTAAGTGAAATGAAAAGTAGGGAAGATACCATCATGGGTTCGTCAAAAACCCTTTTGTTTTCCATTTTGGTTCATAGATGGGCTACATGTCTCTTCCTCCTTTGCAGGTAAATGAGGCCACGTGGTATAGAACATCAGTGAAATTGATGTGAGTCACTTCAGATCTAGCCACACATGAAAAAATTTCAACATTCAATTCTTCATTCTCTTTTCCTCTCTTAGCTTGACAGATGAGCATGGTGACCTTAGAAGCCAAGAGTTGACAGTGACAGGGCCACAAGAAGAAAATAACCTGGGCAATGAAGTCACTAATGGAAAGGGGTAGCCCACTGGTTAGAGTAAGACCCCTTTTTAGGACTTTAAAGGAATTTAAAAACTTTATATTGTGGTAATCCTCTAAGACTTGGAAGTGGGGGGTTGTGCTCCAGCAGCAAGCATTACTTTAACTAATGTAGAGTTTGTTACCAGAAGTAGGGTGCTGCTGTTACAAAAACCTAAAATATTTGACATTAGCTTGGTGGTCAGGTGGCAGGCATCAAGGAAATCAGTTTTGGAGTTGAAAATATGGAAAACCATGATATACAGGGGTAAAACATTTGGTGAAACTGTCACCTATGGTAACTTGGAAGGCAGACCATGTTGCTTTAGGGAACACAGTTGGAAAGAGGCAAAGCAACAATATGAGTTGGATTTTACTTTCTGCTTTTGGCAATGTATTATAAGAAAGAGATGAGCTCAAGACAGATTTGGCTGGTTAGTCTTAAAACACCTCTTGAGTCCCTGAACTTGCATAGGAAGAAAGCAACTGAGAAAGTTGTGCAGTCTTAGAGGAGGGAATTCTCTCCAAAACCCCCTTCAGATATGGCTCTGGAAGATAATGACCAAAGAGAAACCCCTGAGAGCTGAGTCAGAAGTCACAAAAAGTAGTGCAAGTGGTAGATTCTTGCAGAGAGCAGAGTCAGCATCTGATTAAGAACATTTCTCCACCATAAGGACAAGCATCTCTCCTTACTCCTCTAAATTCCAGAATAGATTGTTTATCTGGGCCACTTTAGTTTCGCCCCTTGCTGGGCTGTGTGTTTCTTGAAGTCTGGAGTGATGTGCAATGTGTTGGTCAGAGTGTGACGAGTTTAGCGTTCCACATTCTACTAGCAACGATATAACCCTCTCTGAAACACAGTATGCATCCAGGAGCCTTTAAATATTACACTCTTGAGCCCAGTAATTCCATGTCTAGGAATCTAGTCCAAAGAAATAATCTGATGTGTTTACATCTCTATTTAAACACAAAGATATCCAATACAATATTATTGAAATGATTAAAAATTTGTATGCTCCCTAAATACTCAACCGTGAATTAAATAAACAATTTAGAAAATGCATAGTGTATTTATAATGTGGAATATTATTTCCCTGTTAACTTTGTTCTTTGTCTAAGAAAAGTTTTTTGCTTTTTTTTTTTTGAGTTGGAGCCACTCTGTTGCCCAGACTGGAGTGCAGTGGCCGCTCCTGGCCACTGCAGCCTCGACCTGCTGGGCTCCGGCGACCCTTCCGCCTCAGCCTTCCAAGTTGCTACCACTCCCGGCTCATTTTTTTGATTTATTGTGGAGATGAGATTTCACCAAATTGCCCAGGCAGGTCTCGAACCTGCGGTCTCAGGCAATCCACTCACCTCGGCCTCCCAAAGCGCAGGATTACAGGCTGAGCCACCGAGCCTGGCTAAGAAAAGTTTTTAATGACTTGGGGAAGTGCTTATGATGCAAAATTGTATGTATACTAAAACTTCAACTATGTATGAGATATATGCACACACAAAAAAACGAAGGAAATGTGTTAAAATGCTACTGGTGATTGTATGGAGAATGATAGAGTCTACTAGACATAATATCTTTGAATTTGTGAGAAGTACAGTACACAGATTTATAATTACTTTTATAGTTAGAGAAAAACATCCTCCCTTAAGAGAGAAATAATTGATGTGTCAAAATCTTCTCTTTTTTTTTGGTCAAAGTCTTCTTATTCCTGCTATTCTTCCTATGCCGGCATCTTGCTTAATGTTCTGGAGACAACATTGGACTGAAAAGCAGGAGAACTGAGCTCTAGATTAATTTGCTGTGTGATCTTGAGCCTCACTTGGGTCCATTTTCCCATTTTTACAAAGAAGGGGGAACTGCATGGGATAATATTGAAACGGTCTTTCCAGTTCAAAAAGTCTTTATACAAATGTGCTGAATCACTCTCTGGTTTATCATTCTGTTTCATTCCTGGAGGTAAAACCAACTCCAAAATCTTGGAGCCTGACAGACTTTGAAATTGGACCTCATTTTAATTCTCAAGTTTTTAGCATGAGAGCAACATTCAATATGGTTCTGAAATATCTCATGCAAAAAAGTGCCAGAGTCATAGACTGAAATATTTATTTGAATATAAATGAACTCAGATTTGCCAAAATGCGTTCCCCTGTTGTCATGGACACAAATGCCTGACTTTCTGATTTGCATTTCTTTTCTAATGGGTACAATATGTTTCAGCTCCTCATTGGTGCTGGGATCAGATTTGAGAAACTCACCATTCTGTGAGTTCCCCAAAATGTCAACCAGTGGGGAACTTTGGTGCCTTTGATTCCATTTCACCTAGCCAGCTGGAAGTGAGTTTGTGCCCCTGTGGGGTCAAGATCGGGAGTGAAAGGCTCATGACTCCTCCCTCCTTGCCAGCCTTCTTCCAAGCAACAGGCAGTGGATTTTAGAGGTGCCAGGGGACCTTCCACCTACTGCCTCTTGGTCTCTTTTCCAGCCCAGGTTCTCATCCAGCTTTTTGGAAATTCTCATGTTGCCCTCTTGCTCTTTCATAGTGAGAGTTGCAGTAATTCTTGTGCAGGCATTCCCAGTCTCTGACAGCTTCTGCTCCTTCTCCCATGTGCTTCCTCTTCAGCCTAAATTGCCACCTGCTCCTTCCTCCGGGCTCAAATCCTTAGAATCACATTCTGCTTACTTCTCCCTTTTCCTCTTCACCTCTAAAAACGACAATTCCCCAGTCTTGCCTCCTAATGATCCCTCTGCTTTCATGGAAGCTTCTTCCAGTATGTTCTCCAAATAGCAGGGATGAAACTCAATGGGATCTTGTCATCATTTTGCCTAAAACCCTTTAATGGTTTGATCCTGATATTAACATAAAATTTAAAATCTTTCAAGGGCCTGCCCTTTCTCTCTCTTGCCCCCTCTTCAATCTCATTCCAGGCACCTTTGTGTTTTTCTACTGTGCTGTGCTCTTTCCCACCTCCAGGTCTTTGCACATGATGTCCCTTCCACTTGGAACACCTTCCTCCTACCCCCTGAGCAGATGCTTCTGCTTAGGTTTCAGAACTCATCTTTAATGACACTGGGTCAGGGTGACCTTCTCTGACATCCCCATAATTAGCATATTCCCCAGATAGATGTACTCATCACCCCCTGGGCTTTTCCTCCATGGATTTGTCACAATTGGAATTAAATACATATTTATTGTTTCTTTTCTGCCAATCCATAAGCTCAGTGATAGCCAGGATCATGGCTATTCCGTTGGCCATTGTATCTTCAGTACCTTACAGAGGGTCAGAAATGTTGTTGGGGCCAAATAATTATTTGACTAACAATGAATTCTTCAGACTGGTTATTGGAAGACATTCCTGGGTAAAAAATCTGACCGCAGTTGGGTTCGTGGCTCAGGTTGTAATCCCGCACTTTGGGAGGCTGAGGTGAGTGGATTGCCTGAGTCCACGGGTTTGAGACCCGCCTGGGCAACTTGGCGAGACTTCATAACTACAACAAATCAAAAACGTAGCCGGGCGTGGTAGCGCCACCTGTAGTTCCAGCTACTTGGAAGGCTGAGGTGGAAGGATCGCTGGAGCCCAGCAGGTCGACAGAGTGAGACTCCAACTCAAAAAAAATCTGACCGCATAAACCCCCAGCCCACAACTTTCTCCTCCCCTGACAAAACCAAGTAACTCAAAACTTATCCTTGAGTTCATTGCTTATTTAAAAATAAGGCCCCCCCAAACCAAAAAGCCACATCTCCTAGTATCACACACAAGATCTGCGGCAGTCTGACTTCTGGCCCATTTCCCAGCCTCATCTCCTCACACTCCTATCTCCTCCTCCTATGTCCCCAGGAACACCCAGCCCTACAGAGTCCCCTTAACCCAATGGCCTCTGCTGGGCTCGGAGTTTTGACTCTAACTCCTAGATTCTTCTTTTCCTCTTCTCTGCTGGAAAACTTCAACACACCCTTCAAAACCCAGCTCTGATGAGGGAACCAAGGCCTTCACCCTCTTCTGGGAAGCCTCCTCCACTGCCCAGCCAGCTCATCCAGTCCTGCTGGGCTGTATTATTCATGAAGACTGGAACCCAGAAGACCAGAACCCAACCTTCTCCTGGCACCATTTGTGCCCAGTACAGGGGTAGGCCCACAGTGCGGTGAGAAATGTTTCCACTCCTCTGCCCATATTTCTTCGCTGCTCAGAGACAAGAAAAGAACTCTGCCTCCTTTCATGCCTAAGGATCGCCGTCTCTCTAATCCTTCCTTAATAATGCCCCTCCCACGGGAGGAGATGCCAATAGTCTGATTGGACAGAGTGAGGACATTCTCTGAAACAAATTGTACTAATGGGTGGGGTGTCTGTGTCTTAAAGGCAGGAACAGAGGCTCTGTGCCTCCTCCGCCTGTTAATCCAGTCAGGCACCCCACCCCAACACCATCCTCTCTGATGGATGCAGCTTCTGTATCTGAGCCCCCATGAGTAAGCCATGTTCTGAGAGTCTCACCATCCTAGGTTCAGGAACACTGGGAAAAGAAGCCTTACTTAGACCTCCTGTTTAAGTTTTACTCCTTGTCTCAGCTTTCCCTCCGAGAGTCCTGCATGTGAGGGATCAAGGGAGGAATGCGGGAAACATGCCCAGTTGCTGGTAGTAAAGGGCTGCTTCATTTTCCATTTGTGTACACCTAGGGCGTGCACCTCACCAGCCAGGTCCTCTGACCCACGTTGACTCTCTAATATGACAATTGAGGATACGTGTTCTTGATTCACAGTGCCTGGGTTCAAATCCCAGCTCAACTACTTGTTGACTGAGTGTGTCTGTGGACAAGAAATGAGGCTCTGTTTCCTCAACTAAAAAATGGGGAAATTCATAGTATCTACCTCACAGGGCTGTTGGGAGGATTAAATGAGAAATTCTGAGCTCAATGCTTGGCACACAGGAAGCATCTATAATGGCTAGGACTCCCTGTTAGGGCCCTGGGATGTAAACTCTCTGAGGGAAGGAATGTGTCTGTCTTGTTCAGGGCTGTATCTCTTATGCCTGGAACTGAGCCTGACAGTAAGTACTTAATGAATATTTATTGTATGAACTATTTTTGTTGCTGTTGCTACTAATGTGTAGGGGCTGCTCAATAAGACTTTTAAAATGAGTAAATGGATGCATGAATGTCCCTCCAAAGCCAAGCTGAGTACATAGGCTCACTGAAACATATAGAAAAGTCTACTTTAATTAATTCAAATATGTAGGTACAGACCAGGGAGACCTCTACTTTGCATTTGCCTCTAAATTTCTTGTTTATTTTAAAGATGCAGGGTACAAGTCAGGACTGGGTACATAGGTGGTCTACATATAGGGGAAGTTTGGACCTCTCCACTGCAGAAATTTCCAATTTGGAATGGCACTGGCCTTCTGGAACAGTCATGTGACAGGGACAGTGTCATTAATTCAGCCCTACAGATCCTCCTATCTCAAGTGCTTTCTGGGTCCTACAGACGAAGATGAACCAGGTACTCTTCCTGCCTCAAGGAGCTCCAGACTTACAGGTGGAGAATGGTCTCAGGTATCCACCACGTGAGATTTCAGTTTCAGTTCTGTCCCTTACTTGGTGAATCCCCTCAGGATGCTCCTTTCTGCACATCGAATGTTGGGGTTGGACTAGATCAATAGCTGTCAACTCTATTGAGCTGAGGAGTCCCTTGTTTCAGCAAAAATGCTATATTGAAGCTGAGGGTTTAATGCAGATGAAAAGGGAGCTGAAAGAGAAGGGAGGCAGGCTCTGTCTGTCCATTCAGTCCCTGGGGTCCTCTGAGGAACCCAAGAATTACAAGAATGGTGAACTCAGGGCCCATCAGCTTGAATCGTGATTCGGGGGTAATGCAACATAGGCAGATCTGTTCTGTACTGTTCAACAAGGTTTTCTTTTTTTTTTTTTTAGATAAATTTCTGTTTTAGAATAATTTTAGATTTACAGAAAAAGTGCAGTATGGTACAGTTGTCACAAGTAATGACCAACTGATATTAATACATTACTCTTAAATAAAGTCTATACTTTATTCAGACTTTCATAGTATTTCTCAGATATTCTTTTTCTGTTCCAGGACACAGTATTACATTTAGTACTCATGTCTCTAAATTAGACCCTTTTGGCTGTGACAGTTTCTATCTCAGTCAGCTCAAGCTGCTATAACAAGTGTATGTCATAGACTGGGTGACTTAAAGAATAAACATTTATTTCTCACAATTCTGGAGGCTGAAAAGTCCAAGATCAAGGTGCTGGCAGATCCAGGGAGTGGTGAGGGCTCACTTCCTGGTTTGCAGATGGCTGTCTGCTTGTTGTATTTTCATGTGGGGAAGGAACAGAGAATGAGAACAAGCTCTCAGGTCTCTTTTTATAAGGGCACTAATTCCATTCATGAGGGCTCCACCCTCATGACCTAATGGCCTCCCAAAAGCCCACTTCCAAATACCATCGCATTGAGGGTTAGGATTTCAATATATGAATTTTGAGAGGAAATAGACATTAAGTCCATAACAATTTCTTAGAATTTTCTTTTTTTGATGATCCTGACAGTTTTTAGGGGTGCTGGTCAGGGAACTGGGATTTATCTTTTTTCCTCATGTTTAGATCGGGGTTATAGGTTTTAAGGAGGAAGACTACAGAGGTAAAGTACGATTTTCATCACAGCCTTTCAAGGATATACACTATCAGCATGACTTATCACTACTGACATGAACCTTGATTACCTGACTGTCAGATTTGCTATTGGAAAGTTAGTCTTTATTCCCGTTTTCTACACTGTACTCTTTGGGGAAAAAGTCACTATGCATAACCCACACTAAGGATTGAGGAGTTATGCTGCACATCCCTGAAGACCAAGTATCTACATCAATAATTTGGAATTACTCTGCAAGGGAGGTTTGTTTCATCCCCCCCACTTATTTATTTATCTGCTCATTTATATATCTCAGTATGGACTCACATATGTATTTTATGCTCTGGGTTGTCATGAAATATTACCTTATTTAATTTGTTCAAATTGTATCCAAGAAATTTTGGTTCCAGAAAGACTTGGATATCTGATTGTCCTGCTCTTGGAGATAAAACCACAGTAGGGAGACAGAATACTGATGTGGGAGGAGGGGTAGGGACTGCCAGCTATGGGAGACCTTCATTTTTCTGTGCTTTATGCTATCACAGGGTCCCTGGCAGCTGCTGCTGAGGACATTTTGGGAAAGTACTCACTGCCCCCAAAGAGTTAGACAAAAAAGGCCAACCTAGCAGGGTCCATTTTTTGTTCCTCTGAATGGTTTGAATTATGGGATTTAAAGGGGCAGCCACATGTGCTCATATCATCTCTTGTTACTTGTGTCACATGTTGAAAAGCATCCTGAGTCAACTGGAAAGCAAAGCAAAATGAAAACCTTGATGGTTTCACCTGCTTGTGCAGCTCAGTAACAAGTGCTTTCTTGTGGTAGAAAACAGAAGTGTGCATGTCTGTGTGGGGGAGGGACTGGGGGGTCCTGATGATTCATGGCATCTGCAGAGAGGACCCAGCATGGCAATTTACCCACTGAAGGACTATTAGAGGCAGGAGGCACAGTGCCAGTGCTTGCATCTTCACCAACTGGCCACGGGACCCTGGGCAGGACGCCTGGCCTCACACATCTCTGGGTCTTGGCTTCCTAACCTGTAAAGCATGGGAGTTAAGAGCAAAGAGAACAAATAACAACAGGAACAAGGCCAACCACAATGCTGATGTTTTATTTATTTTTATTTTTAATTTTAAAGATGTGGAGTACAATTCAGGGTTAGCAGTACCCTTGTTGATGAGCTGTGCCTCTCCCTCCCCTGGCAGTTTCCCTCAACTGCCAATCCTACCCCCTCCCCTGGCAGTTTCCCACTACTGTCAATCCCTTTCTTATAGTATTATGATAATTGTTCAAGGTCCGCTTATGAGTGAGAACATATGGTACTCTGTTCTTTGTTTCTGTGATAGATCACTGAGTATGATCGACTCTAAATCCATCCAAGTTGCAAGAAGTCCATATGTTTGTCCTTCTTTATGACTGCATAATATTCCACTATGTCTATGTAACACATTTTTTTTATCCAGTCCAGTTTCGATTGGCAGCACGGTTGGTTCCATGTTTTTGCTATTGTGAATAGTGCTGCAATAAACATGTTTGTGCAGGTATCTTTTTTTGTAGAATGCTTTGAATTCCTCCAGGTATATTCCCAATAGGGGGATTACTGAGCCATATGGAAGGTCAATTTCTAGTTCTTTCAGAAATTACCACACTACTTTCCAAAGAGACTGCACTGGTTTGCATTCCCACCTGCAGTGTAGAAACACAATGTTGCCTTTTATTAAGTTCTTACTGTGTAGTGAGTGCTGCACTAAGTGCGTCACATACATTATCTCATTTAAACCTCACTAAAAACAATTAGGGTTCTTGCCTTCATTTTACAGTAGAGGCAGCAGGCTCAAAAAGTTTATTGTATCATGGATGGGAACACAGTTGGTTGCAGAGCTGGAATTTGAATCTTATTTTTTTTATTATGATAAGATATACATAGCATACAATTACCATTCTAACCGTTTTTAAGTGTACAACTTGGTAGCATTAAGTACGTTCACTTTGTTTTGCAATCATCACCACCAACTATCTCCAGAACATTTTTTTGTCATCCTGTACAGAAACTACCCACGTGACCCCCTCGTCCAGCCCCTGGTAACCACTGCTCTACTTTCTAGGACTGGGACTTGTATGATCATGAGTGCCAGCACTGGGACCGATTTCCTGGGCTTGAATCCTGCGCTTCTCAGGCAATGTGGTCCACTTTCTGTGCCTTCCCTTTCCTGTCTGTAAACGAGGGACAATAATAGGATTTGCCAAGAGGAAGGAGGCTCTTCATCCGAGAGATGGTCCTTGAAGGAAACCTGTATAGGGGAGCTGAGACAGCTTTAGGATGCAAATGCATACAGTTCAAGCTCATTAATTCAGACCTCACTGGTTTGGAGTCTAGCTTGATTTGCAGCCAGTAAAACCAGGCTTCCTTTTCACTATTAATGAGTATAAACAAGATTAGGTGGAGAAGTGCAGGAAACTAAGGCGGGCCATTGTTATCATAATATTGTAAGGGAATGTTCATTCACACCAGAAAATAAACTATTTCCAACTACTCTGAGGCTGCTGTTTATACATCAACAGTGTGCTAATTGCATGCCTGGCTTCCTCAAAGCGGGCTCCCTGGGTCTAGTCAGTTAGCTTTTAGTGGAGAACTTTTTACATTTGAAGGCAGTTAGAGTACTTTCCTTTAAAAAATCCTGTTAATTTAGACTTTTCATTTACCCTGGTATTCACCAACCACAGAATGTTCTGTGTGCCCCTGGCACTGTGCCAAGCATTAGGGATACAGAATGAAGGATCTCCAGAGGTTGCTCCCAGGAAGGTGCAGATGTGGGGAGAGGCTGGCAGGGGGTAACAGGGAACTGAAGAGAGAGCCTTCAAGGCACGGATGTGCCTGGGCCAAGGCTTCTCACCAGGAAGTGAAGAGTGACTTTGGTCTTGAAGGATGATGGGTTTGGCTTAATTGGGGACTCATTCCTCTGCTCACAACCCCTCCTCACCCCACCCCGGCCCCCTTTTATTACCCTCCCTTACCCTTTATATGATGCTCAGCTGTCAAATCAGAGCCCAAGGACCAGCTCCAGCAAACAGGTACCACCACCCTTGGGTGATGTGACTGGGTCCTGTGAGTTGCAGAAAGCCAAGGATTTGCCCCTCTTCTGAATTCACAGGACACAATACTGGGGCTAGATGGCAGAGTGTTAGCTTTAAACCTGGCTGCACCTTAGAGTCACCTGGGAGCTGTAAAAATCCCAACAGAACTGATTCTTGGGTCCCTCCCTAGACCAATTAAATCAGTATGGTAGAGAATCACAGCTCTGGGAGTCACTACTCACACTGTGCAAAGGGACACTTAACCCCACTATACCTCATATGACTGTCAGACTCTTCTGTGTTTGGGTTGCTTTTGTCTCATTGAGGAGCATAACTCATTCATTACTTAAGCCAGCCAACCTTTATTGAGCACCTACTTTATACCAGGCAAGGGGCCATAATTTGGAGGTCCAAAGATGGATGATATAAACTCTGTCCTCAGAAGCTTCACAGCTAGGGTAAGAGAACTGTGGAAAGAACTGCTATCCTAGAGGAGGGAGCACTATATTGTGTAGGAGCACAGAAGCGACTGTGGGGAGTCTCAGCTTGGAGGGGATGGGGAATACTTCCTAAAAGAGGTAGCAACAAGTCCTTGAAAGAAAGTGGGACTTTTTCAGTCCAAGGGGAGACTTTGTGACAAAGGAAATAGCAAGTGCAAAGGCCGGGAGGTATGAAGATGAGCTGTGCATTTATCACTGTGTCGAGCACTGTGTTAAGAAGCACTTTGCACTCATGAACTGTTCAGAATCCTATAAGGTAAGAATTATTTAGTAAAATAGTAAGAACATTTTTTATCTCCAATTGATAAATTAGAAAACTGAGACATAGGGAGGTTGAACTACATGGCTAAGATCACACAAACAGTAAGTGGAGATAGAAACCAAGTTGTAGCCAATTTCAGAGCAAGAGCTAGTTAAGGGAATGGGGGTGGGGGGTGGGTGACAAGAGAAACGATCATAATATGGTTTTTTTATTTTTAATTTTAAAGATGTGGGGTACAATTCAGGGTTAGGTATACAAATGTTCATTATGCAGTTACCCTTGTTGATGAGGTGTGCCCCCCCTCCTCTGGCAGATTCCCACTACTGCCAATCTCACCTCCCCTCCCCTGGCAGTTTCCCACTACTGATATGGTCTTATATTTATAGACTATTCATATAGTGCTCATACTTTCTAAAACACATTTCCTTTCTTTTTGTGCCCAACAGATCTTGCTTGGACTGACCTCAACCCGCTGAAGCCAGATGGTATAGTAAGGGCAGCCAGAGGCTCTGGGCTGGTGGCAGGGTTTGGTGGAACTTCTGTCTGGGACTGCTGGCCTTGGAGCTCAGGCTATGTTGTGGGGCTCTCTGGTTCTGAGGAGGGACGCATAACACTGTGATTGTCTGGAGTGCAGACAGCATCGTTTAATGACTGCATGGGCTCCTGGGCTTAGAGGTTGGGAAACACCATTCATTTGGACCACCACAGACACTCATTTTGGTGCCAGCTTTGGTCCCCAGCTGGTAACCCTCAGTTTCATTGAGGTTGTCTGTGGTTGTGATACTGTGTGCAAGTCTTGTGCAAAAATGGCATTCTTGTGAAACACGTAAGAGATTACTTTTGAAACGCAAGGGCTCTGGACCTTGAGGACCTAGTTTCCCTGTTAGGGCAGTAAGTAACCAGCTCATAAGGAGAGTTAGAGTAGGAAGGGTCAATCTGTGTCCTAGAGCTCAGCAGGAGGTCATTCATAATTTCTAATTCCAGTTTTGAGGGACAAGGATCACTTGGTATTATAACAGAGCTCAAGTGAAAAGCTCTAATGTTATACTGGCAAAAGTTAAGACTTGTTTACAACACACATCTCTGGGAATCCTCTCTTGCGGAGCCAAATAAACTAATTTGAGGAACAGGCCCAGTCTATGTTAAACACAAAGAGGATCAGAGAATTAATTAAAGAGGAGGGGCCGGATGTATCTCAGTGCCTGAAGCCTTGGTTTGACACATCCGTGACAGCCTCTGATGTTTGTGCTGAGACACCTTCAGAATGCATCCTCTCTGCACAACGCAATGGAGAAATTAGATTAGCAGACATCATAGGAGGTGTTAATGGACTGCGGGTCTTATATAGGGATAAACTATATGGCACCTGAGTGAGAATTAGAAAAAGGAGCCTCTTCTGGAACGAAGCAGCTCTGAGGGTGCCCAGTTTGGTTATCAGTAGGAGGCTGATTTTTCTTGTCCCTTTGCTTTCTTGGCCAGATGCCTTTGCGAAACTTGCACACCTGTGCCTAGCAGTCCTGTACACAGGGGTTCCGTGGTTGAGGTTGGGGCCATTGAGTCTGAGACCCTCCAGGAGGGTAACCTGGAGCTGACCTGGGAGCCAGCTAGACCTGTGTTTGAATCCTGGCTCTCTGTTGCTGGCTTTATTCCCTTATCCGTGTCGGGAGTGGTCAGTACTTACCTTACTAGGTTGCTATGAGAATAATAAGCTAATACAAGTCAAAGGCTTAGCAGAGTGCTTGTCACTCAAGAGTGCTCAGCAAAAGGTAGTGTTTGGAGAAGGTACCTGCCTTGGAGGAGTTCACAGACAAGCTGTTTTAAAGTGTAGGCTTGTTATTCAAGTATAGGGAGGCCAATAGATCGGGAGATAATCAACTCTGAAAAGACAGTTTGTTACTCAGAGATCCCAAGAGAACATCACACAGGGCCACATGGGGAAGCACAAGTATCTTGTCAGAAGGCTGAAGGAGTCAGGACAAGAGCCTTCACTGTGGTTTCAATGGGAAGGAATGGGCATGACTGGGTAAGTGGGTTTACGATTGGCTAGTTTGAATAATTTCCATTTGAACAATTTCAGGGGCTGTCTAGAGTTGTCTGGACCTGACCGTGGGGTGATTATGGCTTGGAGTGTAAGATCCTTGTAAGAGGCTGATCAAGGAAGTGCTTAGCAGGTGTGGCCTTTGGGCTAGTATATTTGGCATGAAAGACTCAATTTCAGGGGAATAGTTTGCTGTCTCTAGGAATTAACTAGCCCTAGAGGGGGCAGTTTTGCCGAGGTCAGCAAGGCCCTAGGTGCCAGAGCATTAGGAATACAGAAAATTAAAAAACAATAGTTACTATACAAACAAAGAAAGCAGATAGGTAGATAGGTAATTCCTGAGCATGCGATGAGTGCTCCGTTCCAGTGACTGACACAGATAAATGAGGAAGTGAGGAAAGCTCTCAGAGAGGCTGTGACCTGAACTGGGGCTTGAAGGATGATGCTGGAAGGGTTTTGCCAGCAGTGGAACTGTGGGTATGAGGTTCAGAGCTGTGAGTAGATCTGGTCTGATGGATGACAATCATGATGACTGGAGTGTTGGGTTGAGGGGATGTGGGGTGTGGTGCAGGAGACAAGTCTGCAAATGTCAGTTGGGGGTCTATTCATGAAGGATAGACCCCCAACTGACATGCTCTGACAAGAAGTCTGGACTTGATCCTGTAGGAAAGTGTGTGTGTGTGTGTGTGTGCGCGCGCGTGTTCATGAGTGTGTAAGTGTGAATGTGTGATTGTTGCAATGAAATATCCTGAGCAGGTAAATGTCCTGACCCAAGTTCTGCTTTCAGCAGATTCATTTGACCAGTGAGTGTGGGTCTGGAACTGTGATTCTGAACCCTGATAGCACATTTGACTTACCTTTGAGCACCCGAGGAGCTCTATAGAAATGCTGATGCCAGAGCCCCTCCTCAGATTAGCTATATCAGAATCTCTAGAGGTAGGGTTGAGCTATGATATGGTTTTTAAAAGTTCGCTAGATGCGATGGTTTAAAAGAATAGTTTTAAATTGCAGATTGCAACCCATCAGGAGTTATGAAATCATCCTGATGAATTGTGGCCAACATTTTTACAACAAATAAAACATATTAGAATTATAAGTAACCAGAATGCATCGAGTGAATTAAGTTCTGTTAGGTGAAACTTTTGTTTAGTTATGCATCCATACATCCATACACATATGTGTGTACTGGGTGGCAGAATAAAATGTATTTCATACCTATGGAAAGTTCGTCTTGGTCCTATATTAAAAACTCTCTGGCCTAGAAGGGAAAAAGGGGAGTCATTTACACATAGTGCCTGAATCTAGGGGGTCTTGCTCAGATAGTCCATGCTCCTGTGTGGTTCCTCTTCCAGAGGGCAGGGTCTTGGTCATCTTTGTGCCCCTCACCTCAACCTGGCACAACCATGTGACTGGATAGGAGCAGCAGAAGCCAAGAGGTGGTGGGATATCATGGCCAGCCAGAGACATCCCATCATATTCTTCCCCCAGTTCTCTCTGTAAGAAAACATGGGCCCAAGGATGAGCATCCTAAGAGACCTTCCGGTGAAGCAAACCAAGGACTGAGACTGTCAGCATCACCAGCGAATCATTTGGAGTCACCTCTTATGTGCCAGGTAATATTTTAAGTGCCAGGTACTGGGCTAGGCACAGAGCATCAGTTTTCTATGGTTGCTGTTACAAATCACCACAAATTTATTCTCTTCCTGTTCTAGAGACCAGAGATCCAAAATAGGTCTTATTTATCTAAAATCAAGGTGTAGGGTTCTCCAGAAAAACATTTCTTTTGGAGGCTCATTGGGAGAATTCATTTCTTTGCCTTTTCCAGCTTCTAGAGCCTGCCTTTCTTGCTTGGCTTGTGGACCCTTTCTTCATCTTCAAAGCCAGCAGTGTGGCATCTTCAAATTTCCCTCTTTGACTCACCCTTCTGCCTCCCTCTTACAAGGATCCTTGTGATTACATTGTGATTGCAAAATCCCAGATAATCCAGGATAATCTCCTCATCTCAAGAACCTTAACTAAATCATATCTTCAAAGTGCTTTTTTAAAACCAGTAAGGTAACATATCCCCAAATTCCTGGACACAGATTTAAGATGTGGACATTTTTGGAAGAACCATTACGCTGTCTTCCTCAATGCCTATCTATTGCCAATTTTTTGTTTGTAGTGTTTATATCTCCATTAAACTGTGAGTTTCTTAAAGATTAGACTTTTATACGGTTTGTATCACTGGCATGTAGCACATTGCTTAACACAGTAGCTGTTGGCAAACTTTAGTTTTTGAGCAAATATACCCTGACCTCTTCATCTTGTGAATAAGATGAAGATGTCTAGAAAGATGAGTGGCTTGTTCAAGGTTATACGAATCTAGTGGCAGAGCTGGATTCAGAATCCAGGTCATCTGAGTCTTTCAACTTTTACACTTAAACAAACAATGGCTCAAATTCTCAGTGAATTAGACGTCCTATCCTATTCCCCTGAGTTGTCATTGAAATTTCTCTCAACCTTGCTGGCTGGGATTATTTAGAAGGATGTGACTTATCCATGCAGTGTAAAAGGAATCCAGGCTAGGTCTAGGTTTAAATCCTGGTTTCACCTTGTAACCATTAGCTACTGCTGCGTAGCAAGTCATATGTACTAGTCAGTGTTCTCCAGAGAAACAGACCAATAGGATATATTAAGATATAGAGATAGGTATAGATAGATACAGATATAGAGATATGTAAGAAGAAATTTATTATGGAAATTGGCTCATGTGATTATGGAGGCTGGAAAATCCCACAATATGCCATCTGTAAGATAGAGTATTAGGAATACCAGTGGTATAATTCAGTTCAAATCCAGAGGACTGAATAAAGTGAGGGGGCGGGGCAGAGGGCCCTGCTATAAGCCTTGGAGTCTGAAGTTCCCACCAGGAGCTCTGATATCTGAGGGCAGGAGAAGATGGATGTCCCAGTTCAAGAAGACTGGATTTGCCTTCTTTGTCTTTAGTATTATTTGGACCATCCACATTGATGAGGGCAATCTTCTTTATTCAGTCTACTGATTCAAACACTAATCTCTTCTGGAAACACCCTCACAGACACACCATAAGTAATGTTTAACCAGATATTTGGGCATCCCTTAGCCCAGTCAAGTTGACACATAACCATCATACTACTTCAAAACCTAGTGGCTTCAAGCAGCAGTTTATAATTTCTCTTTAGTCCATGGATTGGCTGGAGTATTCTGCTGATCTGAGACAGACTTGGCTGATCTTGCTGGGCTTGCTCACGTGTCTGTGGTCACCTACTGGGGAAGCTAAGGGCTAGTTGGTCTAGGATGACTTGAGCTGGGACCAATCAGCTTTGTCCCATGTAGTCCCTTATTGTCCAGTAGGTAAACCTGGGCTTCCTCTCATGGCAGTGACAGGGTAAAGAGTGAGAGTAGGAGTGCATGACTCAGAACTTGAGCATTATCTTTTTTGCTGCACCCTATTGACCAAAGCAAGTCAGGGACTAGATTCAAGGGGTTTGGAAATGTCTCCATTGTTTTATGGGAGGGTCTTTAATGTCATCTTGTAAAGGGCATGCATACAGGGAGAGATAGAAAATTTGGGCCCATTTTATACTTAATATACATACCTCACGAATGAACAAATTTCTTAATTCCTCTCATTCTCAGCTTCTCCATCTGAAAAGTGGAAAATAATAATAATATCCACTTCATTTTTGTGTGTATTAAATGAGATAAAACATACAAAACACTTAATTAATAATGCCTGCCATGGTGCTCAATAACGACAGAAGCTACAGTGCTCAGTGTGAATAGTAGTTACTATTATTACTGTTGCTATTGTTATTACAATAGTAATAATTATTATTATCATAATTATTACAAGGACTAGCAGAAAACCATGGTTCTGAGAAGGGCTAGCAGATGCTGCCATGGAAAACCTGACTTTGCTGGTGTAGGGTAGAAAACATGTGGCACCTTTCTTCACCCATCCTAAAGGTTATGACTGACACTCCTATAACAAAAGTCAGGTTAATAAGAGAAAAGCACAACAGATTCATTTAATCAAAGTTTTCAGTGATGTGGGATTCTTCAGAAATGAAGACTCAAAACTGCCCAGTTTTGGGAAAGCTGCCCAGTTTTATGTTTAGATTTGATGAAGAATGGACAGAGGTGCAGACATGTGATCAGACAAAAGGGTATGAACTGATGGTAATAGATTGACGGGGGGTGGACACAGAAAGGCTTGTCTGTCCAGATTCTTCTTGGCTTCTCTGTGTAAAATTCCTTCCTTCTGAGTATAGGGTCTTATGACCTACTGTCAAACAAGGTGAGTCTGAGAATTTCTTTTCTTTTCTTTTTTTTTTTGAGTTGGAGTCTGACTCTGTCACCCAGGCTGGAGTGTACTGGCATGCTCACGGTCACCACAGCCTTGACTTGCTGGGCTCAGGCGATCCTTCCGCCTCAGCCTTCCAAGTAGCTGGAATTATAGGTGCATACCATCATTCCTGACTAATTTTTTTGATTTATTGTAGAGATGAGGTCTCACCATGTTGCTCAGGCTGGTCTTGCACCCCTGACCTCAGGCAATCCTCTCACCTCTGCCTCCCAAAGTGCTGGGGTTACAGGCTTGAGCCATCATGCCCCGCCCGAGAATTTCTTTATGGCTAGCTACTAGACAGAAAGGCAGGAGAGGGTTAGAGTAATTTATGGTCTGCTTTGGGGGAGAGTGGTCTTAGCTTCTATGACTCACCTTGAGGAAGAGAAACTCTGGTTTCTACAACTCATTTCACGGGAGAAAGAGGTTGAGAGACAGAAGGGCAGGAGAAGTTAGAGATGACTTGTTTCTGAAGCCTTCCAGATTCCTTTAGTTCAAAGTACTCAGCACACCAAAGTGCCACAATTTGGAGTATAATTTTTCTGGGCCCCAACCTTGGGAAAGGGAAGAGGCCAAAGAATTGCAGTTTTCAAGGTTATTGGACACCCATTACCCTTTTTTTTTTTCATTTCTTAAGCAGATGATATGTTAAGTGTGAAAATAGCACTTAGGGACAGCATGGGACTTGAACTCAGAGGACTTAGATACGAGTACGTAGTACTTCATCCTATTAACTGTGAGAACTTGGACAAATTCCTTTACCTCTCTGAGTCGTGATTTCTTTTTCTGTAAAATGAAGGTAACAGTCTTTACTTCACAAGGGTGTTACATGATCTGAATCAATTGATATAGGTTCTTTAAAAAAAGGGGGCTTTGTAAGCAGTAAAGTACTAGGCAAATATTAGTTATTATAATCAGTACTTTCCTTTTGTCATTTGCATCTGTGACCTCAAAAGCACGTCTCAGGATGATGGAGCTGTAAGAAGATGATGAAGTTTCTTGGCACCCTGGTATCCATGAGCAGGAAACTTCTTTTAACTTGTGTGATTTTCCAGCAGTTACCCAAGCTTAAAAGTTTCATTAAAAGGGACAAATTCCAAATGTTCAACCTTCTAAAATCAAAAGGAATGACTCACAGGTCATTAGCATCCCTGGAACATAGTAGCTTCTGTTTTATTGCTATTAAGTAGGATTTAGCTCTATTTTATTAAGGCAATTTTTACAATCATGTGAGAGGTTAATGCATTTCGCACATAATCCATGCCTAGCTCACTAAATGCTGAACCCATTAAAGCCAAGCCACACAGGGGAAGATTTCAAGACAGAGTGACATGTTATGGTTGATATGGAATGAGTGACTGAAATTATATGAGAGGTTTTTTTTTTTCCTCTTTAAAATTTAAAATTTGTTCTCAAGCAGGAAAATAACAGGGCTGTCCCCACAAAAATACTTATTTAGGAGCATATTATTGTGGCAGGGAGGCTCAGCTGGAGATCAATGGGCTGATGCCTATGCTGTTAAAGCTGAGGCTACTTAGAGTGAACCTTTTCAACAATTCCCAACCCCCTTACCAGTAAGGGCTACTTTTATTATTTCTCTACATCCTAGCACCTGAAAGATGGTATCTGCCAAGAACACTGCATTTATTAAGCAATAATGGATTTCTTTCTTACAGAATATTCCTCATCAAAGACATAGGTGATTGGAGTTTTGAGTAGATGGGTCACTATGACCACAGGGATCTGAAGGTTAGAGAAGGAGACAGGGACCCAATCGTGAAATCTTTGTGAGTTTTTGTAAAAAGAGAGTTTGAGGTTTCTTTAGGACCTAGAAAGCAGGCTTGTTTTTATTTTTGTTTCTAAAATCAACTTTACAGAGATATGTTACACACAGCAAAATGCACCATTTTAAGGGTATATTTTGGTTTGGCATAGTGGCTCACACCTGTAATCCCAGCACTTTAGGAGGCCGAGACAAAAGGATTGCTTGAGCCCAGGAGTTTGGGACCAGCCTGGGCAATCTAGCAAGACCTTGCTCTAAATCAGTTAATCAATCCATCAAGTGTACATTTTGATGAATTTTAACAAATGGATTCACTCACACAAATACTGCCACAACCAAGATATAGACTCTTCTCATCAGTCCCCAAAAGTTGCCTTATGCCCTTTTATGTTTGATACCCACTGTCCCCCCCACCCTCCGCCTACCCAGGCAACTACTGATCTGATTTGTCACTATATAGATTAGTTTAGTTTCTTTTAGAATTTAGCATAGTGTTTTTGATCCGTGTTATTTCTTTTGTCATTCCTTTTCTTTCTTTTCTTCCTTCCTCTCTCTCTCTCTCTTTCTCTTTTTCAGTCAGAGACTCACTCTGTCACCCAGGTTGGAGTGCAGTGGCATGATCACAGCTCATGGCAACCTTGACCTCCTGGGCTCAGCCAATCCTTCTGTTTCAGCTTCCTGAGTAGCTGGGACTAAAGACACACATCACCACACCCAGCCTAGGAGGTCAAGGCTGTGATGAGCCATGATGGTGCCACTGCACTCCAGCCTGGGTGACTGAGTGAGATCTCCGATTTAAAAAAAAAATGAGATCTTAGAAAGTAAAGGCATGATTTCCAAATTAAAGTAACCTGTAGAGACCATGCAGAATGCATACTTCAGAAAGCCAACCTGAATAATTTGAAAACTAACCTAAGAAGGCTCCCCAAACTCAGGAGAAAGTATGAGAAGATGCAACAGAAATGCTGAGGGGAAAAAGAAAAGAACTTTATAAAGAACAGGGAAATCCAGGCAAAATGGACATGGATAGCCAGATCCAGAGAATTCACCTCCACCGAACAGGAGTCCAAGAAATGGAGAATTTCATAGAGGTGAAATTATAATGAAAAAAAATACTGGAAGAAAATATCCTTGAGTTGAAAAAAGAATCTTCAAATAAAAATATCCACCAAGGATTGAGAAAAAAACAAAAACAACAAAACACTGAAGGAAGTTAACATTGAAGAGATTATCCTGTTGGCAATAGTGGGAAATTGCCAGTGAGGGGGACAGGGGAAGGGGCAGGATTGGCAGTAGTGGGAAACTGCCGGGGAAGGGGGCACACACCTCATCAACAAGGGGACCTGCATAATGAACATTTGTATACCTAACCCTGAATTGTACCCCACATCTTTAAAATTAAAAAAAATTTTTTGTAAAAAGAGATGATCCTGCAAGTATAAGTCAGAAAAACCAACAAGAAAAGAGGATCAGACTGTTGTCTGACTTATCTTCAAATTGTGCTCAAATATAGAAGAGCTTTACAAAATTCTGAACAAAAATAACTCTATAGTTATTTTCTGTAAAATAAACAATTGAAATAATAACTTTTGTTAACTACGATGTACGAGACACTGTTTAAAGTGCATTTGTTGAATTATTTCATTTAATACTCACAATAATCCCAAAAGGTGGGGGGTACTAATATCTTTTTTGCAGGTGAGGAAATTGAGGCACAGAGAAGTTAAGTAACTTGCTCAGGGTCACAGTATGGGAGTAGACAGTATAGAAGAGGTAGAGATGAGCTCAATTCATGCCCTTAACCAACCAGACTCACATGTAAATGCTACACTGCAACTATGGTAAGTGCCATAAGAGGGTGCTGTGGAATTTAATGTGCTTGGAAATCCAGCCTGTCATTTCAGGTAAATGGCATAGAGCTACCATTTACTGATTTTTTTTTTTTTGAGTCACATTCTCACTCTGTCACCCAGGTTGGAATGTAGTGGCAAAATCCCAGCTCACTGTAGCCTCAACCTCCTGGGCGCAGGCGATCCTTCTGCCTCAGCCTACTTAGTAGCTGGGACTACAGGTGTGTGCTACCATGCCCAGTTAATCTGTTGATTTGTTTTTGTAGACAAAAGATCTCACTATGTTGCCTAGGCTGATCTTGTACTCCTGGCCTCAAGCGATCCTCTTGCCTTGACCTCCCAAAGTGCTGGAATTACAGGCATGAGCCACTGTACCCAGCTGAATGTTTTCTTTTTACCAGGTACTGAGTGTCATCCGAAGTGAAAACCAGGGGAAAGGACCATGGTGATAATTTTCCACTTACATGGAGCACTTAGAAACTTAGACTTGGAAAGGACAGTGCCTATCAGAGGAGTGGGTCATCTTCAACGTACTCATTGTCTGCTTATAGACCTTGTCTATGGGGAGCTTACTACCTCCTCGGTGTCCCAAGTCTTCGTTGGCCCCAGACAGTTCCAGACCTCAGATTTGAGGTTGTCCTTGAAGGTTTGAGGCAGAAAATGATCACCAACTCTTGACTGGTTTACATTCAAGTGAAAGGGATAATGTGCTTTTCTCCCATTCTAAGCTTTAAATGTCTTTCCAAAGGGCAGATCATGCTTGTAATGGAAACAGAAAAGCTTGTAAAGAATGAGTGCAGCTTTCCAGACGCTGGTCTCACAATCACATCACCTGGACAACTGTAGTATCCTCCAGTGTTCTGGTCTTTCTCTGTCCCTGATTCACTTGCTATTTGTTCATTCACTGATTTGTTCACACACATTCATTCAGTCACTCCTCCATTGATTTCTTCATTCATTCATTGATTTGGTAGGCTTTTGCTAGACCCTGTATATAAGACAGGGAAACAGAATCCATTTCTGGGAGGTCCTGCTGGGTATATACTCAGATCCAAGTTGCTGACTATCAAAAAGGCTGCAGATTTTCAAAGTATGTGGGGTCTGTGGGTGTGGGGCTGCTCTCAGCATCCAGCTAGAGGACCAGAACTATGAGCCAAGGGGCAAGGTCTATGCACATGTCATAACTCCTTTAGCCTTGCTGACCTGGTCCAGATAGGTAATTCACTGGAGAAATGTGGCTCTACAAACTTATGAGTAAATAAAAAAAGCACTTGATTTTTCCATCCACCTCACATTTTATAATGAGGGTCTAGGCTCAGGTCACGCTTTCCTTTTCCACTGTCTGAAAATAAAGTATGAGTCTCACCTTAGTGCATGCAGACAGTATAGGGAACAATGACTTAGGAATCAGCTTGAAATCATTTACATTACAGCCGCATTTACAAGTTTTATATCCTAAGACAGGCATGACTGAGGAGTGAGGGAGGAAGCCAGAACTAAGAGAATGTTCCATGGGGTTTTAACGCAGGCTAGAAGATAAAGAAAGACAGGATGCTTTTGAAGGCCAGAGGAGTGTTTGAACAAGGGTCAGGACCGAGGGAGGGCAGGCTGGAAACTATAGAGCAAAGCGCAAGGAAAAGTGGGACTCAAGCCCGGGGACTGCGCTGTGATCCAGCACGTGGGTTACTGCAGGGTTGGCTTAGGGGCCCCTTGACACCAACAGCACCTTCTTCAGATATGCCCCCACCTGTGCCCCTTACTGCCACCAGACACCTCCCAGGCAGGGGTTCTCAGGTGTTCAGGAGCAGCACCTGTCACAAAGAGCCTTCTGTGGACAGTGCAAAAAGGCCAGGTCCACTCCTCTCCCTGTTTCTCCCTCTCTAGCTCACTCTTCAGCTCCTTCGTCCTCTCTTTCCCTCCCTCCTTCTCCCACTTCTCTTTCTTTTTTCCAGTTCCTTCTGAATCCCTTTCCTCCCCCCCCACCTGTTCTTTCCTTTCACCTTTGTTTATTTAAATGATTGTGGTGAATACTGAGCACCATCTTCCAACTGCCAGATGCCAGGGAACAGACCAAAGTGTCCTGGTCCCCTCTGCGGAGCAGGTGGGAGGGGAGACAGATAGTGCACTGCGAAGTCAGGAGAAAGCTGGAGGGCAGTGAGGATCAGATCATGGAGGAGGGAGTGATAATTACATCAGTAGGCATCAGGGGCAAGGTGGGATGGCATAGGGAGGTCAGAGTTACAAAGAGGAATTGACACTTGAGATGGGCTTTGACCAATGACTGGGAGTTCACAGGTGGGCTAGGAAGAAGGGCCTCCTGGGAAGGAGGAGTACCATGTGACAAAAGCTTGGAGGCTCAAAGAGCACGAGGGCTCAGCGTGCTGGATCTCAAGGTGGAGGATCTGGTGGGAAGTAACTGAACACGGACACTGGCACAAAGACCCCATTGCTTTATCAAGAGGAGTTGGAAGCTCACTCCACATTCTGAGCAAAAGTATTCTGCAGGAACTCAGGTCCTCAGCCAGGAGGAATCTGGGGGAAGAGTCACATCTTCACTGCCCAATTGGAGGGAGCTGATGAGAGATAAAGGACAGGAGATAGACACTGGGTGCCGGGAGTCCTGAAGCTCACTGCCGGGCCCCTGTTCTATGGCACCTGGGACTGTCCACTGTGGGGAGGGAAAGAGGCACAGGGAACTGTGGAAAAGGCAAAAACCCCCGACAGGCATAACTTTACCCTCTCAGCAGCTGAGACTTCATTGGGCCTGCCTGCTTGTGCATTGGCTATTAAGGATGAGGCAGAGGCAAATTTCCAGGGCCTGGGAGAGAGGAAGGGGAATCATTTTTTTAAAAAAAGGAAGGCACCACTTCCTTGGGTGCCAAGTCTCATGTGCAGCTGAGCTTCTTGTAACCCTGCACTGGTAGCCTTGAGTGACTCCTGAGAGGCTTTTTTGGGCAGTGGTGCTTTCCTGGCAAAGTAATTGACAGCATGACGTGCCCCAGGTTGGGGTCTGAGCAGGCTGTTGAGAGAACCATGGCTCCCTATGAAACAAGGCCCACGCAGAGGCCTCTAATGAGCCACACAGAAGGGCTGCCACAGGGCCCAGGCTGCTGGGACTGACTTGGAACCCTGTGGGCCTTTTGCATGCTGGTGCCAGGCCCCTTCTCCATTGTGTGTCCACAAGGGGCTGTCTTCTCCTGGGTGCCAGGAGGGACAGCCTTCCCACGATGTCCCCATACTCTTTCCGCCTTGCCACATGGCCAACTGTGCAAATCCCTGCTCAGTCAGAAGCCCGGAGCTGAGCCAGAGGCCTCTTGACCCATGTCTGTAGCTGTTCTGGAACTTGGCACTGTTGCCAGTATTCCTCAAAGTCGTAATTACTACCACTTAGCCTGGGTTAGTGATCTGGAGCAGAGAGCAGCCCAGCCCGCACTGCCTCCCGCTGCCAGCAGACCAACTACTGGTGATAGCTTCATGGTTCATAATAATAATAATGATGATAATAGCTATCATTTATTGGACACTCGCTGTGGACCAGGCACGGGGCTAGGTGTTTTACATGCAGAATGGGGGCTACACCTGCTCCTCCCCCAGTTCCTCCCCACCCGCCCCCTCCCACGCTGGGTCTGCTTCATAACCATTGATGTGCATGGCAGCTTTTGTTTTATCACCAGGGAAGAGAGGGGTGTTCTGGAGAGGAGGTTGGAGGGGGATGATGTGCACTGATTCCCATCCAGCCCTGCGTGTGGCCTAGGTTTGAGTGTTATGATTAGGGAGACAAGGCTAGGAATGAACTAAACTCTCTCTCTCTTTTTTTTAATATTTGAGTCAGGATCTCACTGTCACCCAGGCTGGAGTGCAGTGACATGATCACAATGATCACAGCTCACTGCAGCCTCAACCTCCTAGGTTCAGGCGATCCTCCTTAGTATCCCGAGTAGCTGGGACTACAGGGGTGTGCCACTACCTGGCTAATTATTTTGAATTATTATATTTTTGTTTTGTAGAGACGAGGCTCAAGCAATCCTTTTGCCTCGGCCTCTCAAAGTGCTGGGATTTCAGGTGTGAGCCACCATGTCTGACCCCGAACTCTTTTTCATGAGATATCCAGCAAGATTCTGGGTAGGAAATCCTGGATAGAAATGGACAGGAATCCAGGGAGACTCTGTGAGGCTTGGGGTAGAGCAAAGCCACTTTGGAGGAGGACCCTCTTCCTGTCTCTGACTGTACCCCGAAGGTTGATAGCTTTGGGAACATCTAGCGGCAGCCCTGTTGGCATAAACAGAGGTCGCCTTATGATGGACAGGTGGGGGTGCATTCTCCAGAAGAAAAGGTCGACAAATTTAGGGCACAAAGTGTTATTAGGAATCCACACCTGTGAAAGGCAGGGAGCTTAAGCAGGACTGGATGGAAGAAGAGGCCGAACCAAGATGCAAGCCCAACGCAGCCTTGGCCAGCCTCACAGGAAGCATCAAAGCAACTTTGTTCATCAGAGTGTCCATATCGATGGAAGTGGTCAGGCCTCCATGCCCCATCTTGCTCGGGCACTGGATGCAGTCTGCCCCACGAAGGGTGATAGAGGGTAAGACTTCTAAGGCAGAACTGGAGGCAGCTACTACCTGCAATTCCTGGCTCCATGCTTCTCCTGGTAGCTTCATGTAGCTTCATGGTAGGGCGGAGAGGGAGACACAGACAAGGGGGAACTGAGGAGGGAGAGGAAGAACAGGGCCGGTACCAAATGGCGAGGGTGGCTCTCTGGTTGTGTGGGAACGTGTGAGGCTCCCTTTGGCAACTCCTCGAAAAATACTAGTGGACACTTTGAGGAGACTAATTTCCATAAGCCGAGCCAGTAAGGCCTGGAGCCACCATAATGCAGTCATTAGAAGTCAATGTGACCTTATTTTCTAGTCAAAAGCAGGCAAGATTACATATATGTGGTCTATTGATCCCACACGATAATCCTGCTCTGTAGTCGGGAAGACTGAGTTGCAGAGGGTTAAGTAGCTAAGGTACTCAGAGTCACACTGGAGCCAGGACTTGAACCCATGTATGACTGATTCTGCTCATGCGTCATTGTGGCAGGTGGTTGGGGCCTCAGGTCAAGTTGCCCCCTGGTGGAGCCTCACCGGTATTAGCTCAGTTTCCAAAAAATGGACAGTAGGACTGTATGTAGCAGGGCTGCTGTAACAAAGGACCACAAACAAAGGGTGGTTTAAAGCAGAAGTCAAAAGTCAAGGTGCCGGCAGGGCCAAGATCTCTCAAGTCTCCAGGGGAGACTCTGTCCTAGCCTTTCTCTTAACTTCCGCTGTTGCTGGCAATCCTTGGCCTGCAGCTGCATAATCTCAGTCGTTGCCTGCATCGTCATGTGAGTCCTCTCCTTGTGAGTCTGCACATCTTATATGTACCACGGTCATTGTGGACTGAGGACCCATTCTACGCCAGTACGACTTCATCTTGACTAATTATGTGTGCAACCACCTCTTTGCAATTGGAGGTCACCTTCTGAGGTACTGGTATCCTAGGACTTGAACATATCTTTTGAGGGGGACGTACTTCAACCCAGAACAAGGACCTATCAGACTCTAGATCCCATCTACTCTCCCCACATCCACCATTATTTCCTCCACTGCCCTGGACTCAATGGGCCAGGAAGCCAAGGATAAACTGTGGTTCTCAGCTGCAGTGTAGAGGACTTGCTTGGCCCCTCCTTGCAGGACGATGTAGCGGGGACTCACCTGAGAAGTGAGTGAGACCATGAGCTTCCTGACAGCAGCACTAAGACATGTTAGTATCCCTCGTGGTTCTTGGCACATAGCAGAGCTTGAGAACTAGAAGAGACTGACCAACCATCTGAAGTGTAGCACAGTGGTTAGCGAAGACAAGGAATACAGGGTGACTATCAAATTTGGCAGGGTGGTGGCCACCAGTGACTCAGAGAGAGTGGTTCTATGGAGAGGTAGGGGGGAGTCAGAAGTTGTATTGTAATGGGAGGAAGGCAGGAAGGGGAGGATAAGGGGCACACATCCACCCATTGGGTACCATGTCCACTACTAGGGGGAGAGAATGCTAACTAGAAGCCCCAACCTTACCTGCACGCAATTTCCTTATATAGTTAATCCGCACATTTACTCCACAACTCTAAAAAACAACAACAACAATAACAAAAATAATCATTGGGATGAGGAAATAAAAGAAGTGAATGTAGACAATTCTTTGGAAGAGTTTTGCTGTGACTAAGTGCATTTAGAAAATGGTTAAGGGTTAGGAAGGGAAGTTGTGGAATGACGTGAAGTATTTTTTAAAATGGGAAGACTTGACCAGGCTTGGTGGCTCAGCCTGTAATTCCAGCACTTTGGGAGGCCAAGGCAAGTGAATTGTCTGAGCCTGCAGGTTCGAGACCAGCCCGGGCAACTTGGTGAGACCTTGTCTCTACAATCAAAAATCAAAAATTAGCCAGGCATGGTAGCATGTGCCTGTAGTTCCGACTACTTGGAAGGGTGAGGCAGAAGGATCGCCGGAGCCCAGCAGGTCGATGCTGGGGTGACTGTGAGTGTGCCACTGCACTTCAGCCTGGTCGACAGAGTGAGATGCCAAGTAAAAAAAAAAATCAAAAATAAAATGGGAAGACTTAAGTACTGCTATGCTGATGGCAAGTGCTGGGCATGAGAAGCTGGAGATGGTGGGAAGGGGAAAGGAGGGGGTTAGGATGAGGTTGGCAGGGTTTTCTAGTCCTCGACTTCTCTAATCCATACCATGTGGTCTAACTTGGAGACCGAATCCCCCTCTCTCTGCTCTGATTCAACTACAGCCCCATTCCTTGGCTGGGACACCTCAAGGAGGGTGGGTAATGGGGTCACTGCTTGTGACCTGGCAAGGGACTGTTGCATTCTACAGACTCTACCCCTCCTTGGGCTGAGTCTGATACTCCTCGTGAAATTTTTGTGGTTTAGTTACCACACCTCCTCTGTGATTCCATCAATTTCTAGGCCCTCAATCAATGTTTGCTGAACAGTGAATGAATGGATGGATCCCAAGGACAGGGTTACCGTGGAGCTACTGAGCATTTATCTTGAATCTGGAAATGCAAGAAAAATTGGCCCATCTGCTTCTGTATTATACCAGGATAGCAAAAAGCCACAGAATGTAACTGTAGCCAACTCAATCATGGGTGACAACCCAGCAAGCAATGCAGGATGCGTTTGTGTAAACCACTGTGTGTGTGTGTGTGTGTGTGTGTGTGTGTGTATGTGTGTGTGTGAATTGTCTCCGCAAGGGTTGGGTGTGATTGCATATAAAATCATATGTATGTAGTGGTGTCCATATCTGAGTGTGTGTCAATGAATGTGGATGCCTATGTTTGTGTAATTGTCTATGTGTGTGCAACTAACAAGCAGATACTTTCAGGATGCTTCTGTGTGTGTGAGTATATGTGAGTCTACATGTACACACACTGCAACACGGGCTCAAATGACCAGGCACACTGCACATGGTTGTCTGGTTGTGTCCGTACATTATGCCCTGCTGAAAAATCTCTTTTTCTACCAAACTCATGGTATCCAAATGAATCTAAGAACTACTCTGCCTCACTCATCCAGACTACCTTGAGCTGAGCCAATATGAATTGGTTAAAACCCCAGAATTATCGAATATTTCAAAAGATAAGCAACCCACTGTACAGAATAGCTGGTAATGACGGCAAGCTCATCTCTACCCAAGGCAGGCACCTCTTCATCTACCAGCACCTTCAGGCGAGCCTCTTGCGATGACAGAAATGTGCCATATCTGCACTGTCTCATACAGGACACAATGCTGCCCATGTGTTGAGCGCTTGAAATGTGGCTTGTGTGAAGAAGGAAGCTGAATTTTTTATTTTATTTAACTTCAATTAATTACACTCTAAATTTTAACTAGGCACATGTGGCTAGTGGCTACGGTTGGACAGTGCAGATCTTGCCTGGGTGTTCCATGCCTTTCTTTCATGACTGTATCCCCACATCCTAGCCTGGTGTCTCATATCCGGAGCCTGCTGAGTAAAGACCAGCTGACTGCAGGCATGCAGCCGGGGCAGGTCTTCAGGGACTCGCACTAATGAATAGAATCATGGAGATTGAGATTGCAAATGGAAAAATAAATATTGTTTGTAGATAAATGAGTGCTTCTGAAGTGTCAGATAATTTTCTTCCCTAAAGAGTTACACAATATCTTTATGGTGGAATTTATCCTAAGAGTTAATTAAGACTTTGCCTTTTTTCTCCCTTTTTTTCTCCTCTTCTCTCTCTCTCTCTCTCTCTTTTGAGCCTAGCGTGAACAAATCTCACATTTGCATGAAGTATTGATTTCTTCCCAATGGGGATTCAACTGGTGATTGTAATGAAGCTGTTGTCACCCTGACCATCTTGTGCACCCCACACATGAACTTTTGAGAAACACGTTCAAGCCCATAGCAAGGGGCAAACTTTGACCTGGTGAGCCTCCTGGGCTCCCTTCTGGGTTGAGCAAAGTCTGGGTTGTCCAGAAGACCTTCCATTTCTAAATGTGCATCATGGAAACTACACGATCTCAGAATTAGAAGGTGATTCACAACTACTTGATATATCCCTACCTGCCCACCACTCTCAGGCTCAACTCACCAGAGGGTCACAATTGGGTACAAGAGGTGTCCCAGTTCCTCTTGATTTGGTGGCCTTTTTACTCCACCAGTGGAGATGGAGTATGGCATCTATCAGAACTTCTTTTTCATTATCGTCTGCGCATTCTTTGCAGATCCACCAACCTACATTTATGCAGTTGTTGTTACTTAACCTTAGTGCATGACCCTGTATGAATTACCTCTTGTGAACACTCTGTGACTCAGTTACTTCACTTATAAAATGGACACAATAATAGCACCCATAGTACCTACTTCACAGGGGCATGGGGATAGTCAAGTGAATTAATTCCTCTAAAGTACTTTATAGTATCATTTTTAATGCTTTTTTCTCTCTCCTAATCTCTCCGTGGTTTTTGGTTAATTTGTACAAAAACCCTCCTCAATCTCTTCTGCTAAGTTGCCTCTTAACTTCTGATGTTCAAAGTTCTTGCAGGAGAATTCATGGATACTCACTAGAGATGCTGCTGCCTCTAGGGTTCCAATTGCTCAAGTCTCTCCTATCCTCCTTCCTTCCCCTTGTAATCCTGAGTTTTTGAACACCTGGGGTAATGTTGAGATCTCTCTTTCACATAGTAGATACTCAATAAATATTTGCTGACTGAGTGATTTTCCTAGAAAAGAGAAAGAGATTTAGAGTCAGAAGATCTGGGTGTAAGTCTTGGTTCAACTATGTTATTCTGGGCAAGTTCATTTAACCTTCCTGAACCTCAGTTTTGTCATCTGTGAAATGTGTCTCAGAACACTGATTTAGGAGTGAGGCAAGATATGAAGTTATTTGTGCACTGTAAAGGGGTATACATGAGAAGATTGTTGTTATTATGTCTAAAAGGGGTGTCCTAGTTTTCTGCTGCTGTGACAGAATACCACAGATTTGGTAATTTATAAGGAAGGGTTTATTTGACTAACAGTTCTGGAGACTGGGAAGAGTCAAAGAGCATGGTGCCCCATCTGGCGAGATCATCTCATGGCAGAAGGTGACAGGGCCAGATCACGTGAACTTGAGAGGAAAATGGGCAGGAATTCATGCTTTTCATCAGAAACTCACTCCTGGGATAACTAGGTAATAGCATTAATCCCTTCATGAGGGTGGAGCCTTCATGGCCTAATCACCTCTTAAAAGTCCCTCCTCTTAATACTGTTACAATAGCAATTAAGTTCCCTATACGTGAACTTTTGAGGGACACTTTCAAGCCACAACAAAGGGGAACTCTGGCTTGGTGAGCCTTCTGAGCGCCCTTGTGGGGCTGAACAACAGGGATGGATTCATTTGCAGAAAATGTTTGCTAATTATTGTCTGGTTTGAATAATTATCCAGGGATCTTGGAAACAGCCCTTCCCACGATCAAACTGTCACATCTGCAGCCGACCTTTAAGTAATCTGAGTGGGGGTAATTACAATGGACTGGTTTTCTCTAAATATAGCTGTTCCCCAGTTAAAGGTCAACTCAAGGGAGCACAGTTTGATAATTGCAAGCAGTCTAATAGTGAATTGGGGCAAACATTCCCAGGGGTGCAGTCAATGGTTTCCTCTTACAAAGATTAGGGTGTGGATGCCCTGCCGGGGAGGATCTGGTTTTCTGACCCCTGTTGGAGAATGTCAAAGTTTCCACTTTATCGAAGTTCCAGTCATAAAGTGGCATTGTTTGTGAGAAGGTAACTAGAGTGAAAATTTTTGCAGGGGAGGAGTTAGAGTCTCTGCCCCTGGGCTTCCAGAGTCCTGTGATTCTGGGGCTTTGCTCTGCTGTTTCTTTCCTATCTGTCTGCCTCATCTCCCCAGTAGAAGTTTTTGCTCCTCCATAGCTAAGACCTTAAAGTAAACACCAGGAAGTATAAGGCCAGAGAAGACTTGGGTGGGAATCCTGATTCTGCTAGACTTCCTTATGGAGGACTTTGGACAAGCTACTTTCTTCACTGATCTCCAGTTTTCTCATTTATAAAACAGGACTGTGAATTACTGCTCTGCCTGCCAAGACAGGTTATATGGAGATCTAATAAGGGAAAATATGAGGAAGCACTTTGCAAGCCTCAAAGTGCTCTGTATATGCTAGAGGAGATAAAGACAACCTTGCCTTGCTCTGTCTCCTTAGCCTGATCTTACGATCCTTTGGCACAGAACTTTTACTTCTCTTACAACTCTCTCCTCACCTTTTCTCTCTCCTCACCTTCTCTCTCCTCACCTGGTGTTTAAGTTATAAAAAAAATGAGGAAAGTGAATTGAAATAAAAGAGGGAGAACAGGGAAATTAAACTAAAGGAGAGTGTCTGCCCTATAAAATATGAGGCTTGGTGGCTACACTCTGAGTCAAAGACCTCATCTTGTATATCAGTTTTCTTCACTAGACCCATGCTTCCCTCCCACCCCTTGTCTATCACAATTCTCAGGCTCCCTCTTAAGTCTGTATCTTAAGTCCAGAAAAAGTTCCCCTTTGCCTGGAGTTTCCAAATCCTATCAATGAATGGACTTAAAAAAGCATTCCCTCCCTCCTTCCCTAGGTTAAGCAGTAGACTATGTTGAATAGAGCTGGGCTGCAGTATCTCATTTGCCAGCAGGTGTCACCATTGAGCACACAATGTGTTCATCCATTCAACACCGAAGTACTGAGACTGCTGTGTACTAGGCCCTCTTCTAGGCATAGACACAATGGTAACCAAAACAGAAAACATCCTGGCTCTCCTGAGAAGAAACAATGACTAAGCACTTGGGTATACAATGTAGTGTCAGATAATGATGAACGCTCTGAAGAAAGGGTGAGCTAAAAGGATAGAAATTGAGTAAAGGGAGAGGACTATTTTGGGTAGGGTGGGCAAGGAAGACCTGTCTGTGAAGGTGTTATTAAAAAAAAGTCTTAAGGCCACGGATGGTGTGTCTACACATTCAGATGCATAAGGCATATTAAAAGTGTTTTTCTATTATAAAATTGATTTTTTAAAACTCTGAACCCTCATTTCCTAGAGCTTGAGAGGTATAAATCAACCTCAGTTTTCCTTTGAGATCCCTATCCACAGTGAAGAGTTGCAACTCTGAACTCCTTGGCAGAGGGTGGGAGGGTGGGGGAATAGGCTCTTGCTTGTGGTCATGGGTCCCCACAGTGCTCTTTCTATGGCTTCCTGTATGGCCTAGTGACTTTCTGCCGCTTCTGCATCGTGCTGGAGGTGGGGTCGTCTTATGGGCTGTTCACAATTCCATCTGCCTGGGTGACCTTCCCAGAGGTGCTGATGTGAATAAGACTGCTCTGCCCCCCTTCTGTCTCTCTCTCCTCCCTGACCATAGCTGGGGGGAATTCCTACCTGTTCCTCTGAGGAGGGGGTGGAGAGTGAAACTGAGCTCTCCCTTTGCTTTTGGCCAAGCCACTTGTCAAGGCCTGAGAAATTCCCTTCCCCAAAGGGCTGAGGCTTTAGGAACACAAAGCCAGAGAGATTTTCAGGCTATTTCTGGGTTTTGCCCAGCTATATCTCTCCCCTGAGGCAGTAAGCAGAGTGCTGACTACCTCATCAGGGGTGAAGGAAGAGCAGGGAAAGTACCGGGGAGAAAAAACACAGTTTAGATAGACTCATGTCTCAAAAATATCACCTCAGTCAGCCTCACCTGTTTTTAATTCCAGCCTTCATTGCATCTCGAAATTCAACACGTTATGGGTCAGGTATAGTTAAAGCAAGGGTCACCTGACATCTGTGTGTTTGTGTCCACCTGCGTGTTCAAATCCATGCCTGCCTCCTGTAGAGCGAGTGTGGATTCTTCTAGTTAAAGTGTGGGTAAAAAAAAATTAAGTAGTATTAATAGTTTTTCTTTTCTTCCTAAGTGAACAGTGATACTGGCAGCCAAAAGGCAGCAGAAAGCATTTCCTTAGCTTTTGGGTGACTTGGAAGCTCTTGTCTAAAAATACGGACAAGCAGGAGTGTGAAGGAGTGTGTGGGAGGATTGTCCCCACAGTTCTCCACAGTCAGGACCACGGGGGCCACTGTGGGAAATGCGCCAAAATGTCTCTGCTGAGAGCCTTTTTAAAAACAAGCTCCCCTCCCATCCTGAGGTTTACAACAAACTTCTCAGTGGACAGTTTTTCCCAAGCCCTTGAAACGGGAGACAAAGGAAGCTGAGTGACAGGGCATCTGTGGAGAAAGGGCTTACTGGGCAGGCTGGACCAATTAGCTGCCTTCCGCCCCTGGGCTCTCTGCGGTGGTCTTCGAGAGTGTGGTGGGGAGGGGAGGAAAGCCATGGGGTCTGGCGTGCCTGACACCCAATTAGCGCTCGTTCACCAACTGACCAGCCAGCCTGCTCCCTTCCAGCTGCTCAGCAGCCGGCTCAGGCGGCAGCCTTAAGAACAGAGGGTGCTAATTGGATGCCGAAACCCAGATGCTTCTCCATCCACTCAGCCCCGCCTAGTGAAGGCCCTGACTTTCTTGGCCAAGCTCCTGTCCCTGGTTCTGTTGCCAACATGTCCTCCTTGGGAAAATGCCATTCCTCTCAAGTAGAAACACACCAGTTGGCCCAACATCTACCGCCAGAATTCTTGAAGAGGTCAAGTCAAGGCAGAGGCAAGGTCAGTGGTGGGGCTGGTCAGCAGTGGGGTTGGACAGCGTGTGAGGGAGGCGGGGCTAAAGTCAGCAGAAAGCATTTCCTTAGCTTTTGGGGGCCATCATGTTCCCTGAGGTTTAGAGAAAGCATGAGGTGGGAGACAGGGAGCCTGCCACTGACTGTCTGTGGTGTCTCCTCTTTTTGGGGCCTCAGTTCCCCCACCTGCACATAAGGGGATCCGATTAGACGCTCTGCATGCACTCTTTTGAGTCTGATATATAATGTCTCTGAACCACGCCTCAGAGGTGTCTGGCAGATTCCTGGAGTGGGTAGGCTGCACGCATCTTGGGTCTCTGAATCACAGAGTCCCTTTTGAGCCCATTGAGGTTCTGGCTCGGGAGGATGAGGCCCTCAAGCCTGCCTCCTAGAAGGCTGGGTTCTCTAAGACAAATCAAGATCCCTGAAGAATAGCTCTGCCATTCTGGTCCTATAAATCCAGATGCTCGAGTCATTTTATTGTTTTCATGTTTCCTAAGGCTTCCTCCTAGCATGGCTGTGTCAGCGATTCCAGGGAGGTCTCAGAGTCATAGTGGGCTCACACATGTGCTCTCTGGAAGGAACCACAGGCCCACAACCCTTTCCCAAGGCAGCTCCAGATGTGTGAATACATTAGCAGCCACAGTATCTCGCCTCACTGCCTTATCTCAGGTGTATCAGGTTATCCTGCTGCAGTAACAGGTGTCCTAATAAGAGCTCAAATGATACTCTTATTACTCCAATTCCTTACTCCCTCACCATATTAGAATTACACATCTGTGCCCTTTGTCACGTGACCTTACAGTTCCTGCAACCATGGTGGGTGATGTATATTTCTTTGCCACACAGATAATAAACTGGGTCAGATGACTTGCTTGGGCCAGGGGAGCATGGTTGATAGTGATGATGAGTCAGTTTGGAGCTGAGACCCGAGGTTGCTTTGCTGTTTCTCCTCCTCCTTGTGCCCTTGTAATCTTCTATGGGCAGAGCATGCTCCTGGCAGCCACTGTGCTTTCAGGCCAGGCCTGAGAATAAGACATGTGGAAGAGATCTGCACTCAGCCTGAGGCCTGGGGCCAGCCTGGTCCACATGAATTTACTCTAGATCTGCCAAACCTAGGTTGACCTGTTGACCTATGAATTTGAAAATAAATGTGTTGTGGCAAGTCACTGAGATTTCAAGGCGATTTGTTATGCGACAAAAAATAGATTAATACATGAACAAAGATAAGAAAATTCCAGGAAAGGGGTGCTGAGGAGCACCTTATGTCTGTCTAGGAGCTGGGCATAATGGCAACCATGATACTCTGATCAGGGGCAGCATGTGAGGCAGGGCCCCCGATCTCATGGGAAGCCAGTCACTGGCCACACAGTGGCCACCTTCTAGCACTGCCCTAGCAAACCCAAGTTCCAAAGGAAACACAGTATCAGAATGAGATCGGGGAGAGGTTACTGAGCTGTATTTTCAGAACTTCCTCCAGGTGCTGCCTGAAAGAAGTGGACACTGCTAATACCCAGGGAATATGCTATGAATAAACCTAGCAAAAGGGGGAAAGGGCAGAAACAAAACTCTCCAGACTCCCAAGGGCATATGGGAATAGTTAAGATCCATGTTGATTTGGAAACCTGGGCAGCAACTCTGCACACTGCCGAGATTCAGGAATGACTCTGAAACAGAGAAAGTGATTCCTAATCAGTTTAAGCGAACGACAGATGACTCTTCCCCGGGAGTCTGCAGCACCGAGAGAATTGCTGTAATTGCTGGCAGTTGGCAGAGAAATCAGGCGCCTGCCTCTAGTCCCTTAGGCTGTGTTCTCTGGGGATTCCCCAGTTTAGAGACCCTCCTGCTGAGACTTGGCTCCCTAAGCTGACCCCCCTCCATGAGGATGTTGACCACAGCTTGTTTGCATATGACTTGAATTTTGGTTAGGGGCTTTCTAATTGCAGCCTGACTTGTCATTTAAAATATTATGCACAGAAATTAGGATGCACATGGAATTTTTATTCCAGCTGTTCTTTGTGCGAGGAAAGGTAACGCTTCTCCCAGGAAAGTCTGCAGAATATGCTGTGCAAGGGAACCTCTGCAACTTTCCATAAGTTTCAGTAGCTCAAGGAGTCATGGCAACCAGGCCTAAATGGCAGCAGTCTGGGTGTTGTTCCTGGCTCTGCCACCAATGTCAGTGGGACTTAGGGCAAGTCTGATAGAGTTGAGTGTCAGTTTCATTGAAATAAGGATAATAAAAGCCAGCTTCAGAGAGATGTTGTAAGGATCAAATATGATAAGACAGGTAAATGTTTGTCACCCTAATACATAGTAGTTACTATTAACATTATTTTTAATAATTGCAAAATGCTTAGCATATATAAAATGTTGCACCAGTGGTTGCTATTGTTGTTACTATTAAAACACAGATCTCATCGTGGGCATTTCATGCTCCAAATCCTTCATTCATCCTCTTGCCTTTAGAACTAGTTTTCAAATTATACTGCCTAGTGCTCTAGGAGTTCTGAAGTTGAACGCCTGTCTGTTTGATGTTCGGGAAACTGAGGCTCAGAATGGTAAACCAACCAAGGTCACACAGATATGAAGTTGCAAAGTCAGGAGTCCAAACCAATTCTCTCCACATTTTTAACAATATACCTCATGATCCTAGCACACTAGACTTTTCTGTCTTCCCAAAACTCCTCTGGCACATTCATATTTATACTGTTTTGCACAAATCTCCTCTGCCTGGAAACCTCTTTCTACTTTTCTGCTCGTCCAAAGTATATCCTGGTCTGGGAAACCTCTCTGGGTCACTCACGCAATCAGTGCTGAGCATCTCTGTTGGAACTCTGGGCAGGTATCCATATAGAATGACTAATTTTCTAATATCATATTTCATAGATTCTGAGATATACATGTCTTCCCATTTTAGCATTTCCATAATCAGAATCCATCTTATTGTCTTATAACTGCTGTTATTTAGACGGGGATGGTGGCATGGCTCCGGTGGCTAAAGCCTCCACTCCACTGATGTGCTTATACGGTTCTCCTGGGGGCCTGACCAGACACTGGCTGACAGCCCTTTGAGGGTCAGTCAACAAAATACTTGATAACCATCTGGGGAAGGAAATAAGTCTTGTTTATTGTCTGAAACCTTTTGTTGATATATTCTGGGAAGATCAAGAAAGAGTCAGCAAAGAGAATAATTGGAATGTTCCTAGAATAAAGAAAAGATAAATGTTTAAGGTGATGAATTTCTCAATTACCTTGATTGTATCTTTACATATTATATGAATTATCAAATTATTGCATGTACCCCGAAAATATGCACATCAATTATGTATCAATAAAATTTTCTAAAAAAGAAAGAACCAGCATCATAAATGCAAAATGGATATCAACAGCTTGGAAGAAAATTCCAGAAACACTAGTGCCCTTCTCAAACCTGAATGAAGTTTGAAGAAGAAATGCAGTGTTTGAAGTGTGAAAAAGAAGTGCACTTGTCAAACCTGAACTTTGAAGAAGAAATGCAGTGTCATGTCCATTCTTGATGTCCAGAGGATGATTCCACATGAGAAAGCATGGACACTGATGACTGAGTTGAAAAGTGATTCAGAGATTGAACCCCAAATTGGAAGGTTAGGAATACTATAGCCAGTTTATTGTATCTGCACTATCCTATAATATGTAATATTCCATGATAATAATAATGATTAAATAAATATTAAAGAGCACTTTCAATATGTATAAAGTAAAAAAAACCTAAGTGAGAAAGCAATGGGTTTCAGCATTTTTTCCTTTTTTAGTAGTATATAAAACAGAGATTCCCCTTACAGTCAATCAATGACATCTTAGATTTGATGAAACACAGGTAGCTGAATTCAGTTAAACCTGCAACCAGTAAGTCTAGATGAATTGACTTAAGTTTAAAGGAACCCAGGAAGTCAGGGAGGAAACGAACCTTTCCCTGGAGATGGCCCCTGCAGTTATGGGTCTTGATGGATAGTAATTCTTCAGGAAAATCATGTTCTTCATGTGAGCACTACACGGCGGGGAGCTATTGGCATTTTAGGAGGGGTAGTTCTTTGTTACATGGGAGTGTTCCACACATCACAGGATGGTAACATCCTTGGCTTCTAGCAGGCCTGTAAGGTTTTGTAAGGCCTCCTAGTCATTATGACAACAGACAAAGTCCTCCACAGCCCCCATACATTTCAGATGCTCCCTTGAGGATAATACCACTCGGGGTTGAGACCACCAGACTGTAGGATGCAGGTGGTTTGATGCAGCCCTTCCCCTGGAGGTGAACAGCACCAACTACTTTGTTTTCATAGCCTTGGGTCCTCAACCCCCACAAAGGCACAGCATTGCCAGGGTGATTCAAGTTTGAGAAGTGAGCCCAATCTTGGTTTGGAGGGGCAGGGGGCACAGGTCTGGGCTTTTCTTCCTCCCCTGCTGGGCTCAGCCCACCTTCCTCTGCCCTAAGTCCTCTTTCCAGGAGCATTTTCTCTGCATTCCTCAAGGCAGCCTCTGAGAGAGAGGCACGTCGCCTCCTTTTCATTTACATGGGGATTACTGGAGACCAGAAAAGTGCTTTAAAATGATATAATGTCTCTGCACCTCATCAAACCCTTCCCCTTCCACCAATTTCTGCCTGATTTACAGTTAATATTGCACACTCCCATCACCCTGCCGGAGAAGCGGTGATTATTTCTCCATTGCCATAAAGAATGTAAAGGAGATGGGAAAAATCAGGTGAATTCAGAGAAAGTTTAGTGTAAAAAAAAAAAGTGCTGGGGGAGGGGGTGTCAGGGAAAGCAGTATAATAACGGGAGCAAAAGTATTCCTGGAACCAATTTCAGAGTCAAGCAATTCCTTGGGGTCTTGCAACAGAGCCTATAGGCACGGGCTGCAGCTGGGCTTGACGAGTGCCCATGGCCAGGCTGCTGGACCCTGGTGGGGAGCCTTGCCTGGGCGCTTATCCCCCCAGGGAAACAGACCATACCAAAGAGCCAGATCACTCTGAGATGGAGTGAGAACGACTGCCTGTCCTCCCCATCCCAAGAAAGCCTGGTGAGCATTTAGGCCTCAGAGTCTTTGAAACGCAGAGGTGGCTCTGAATTCAGAGTTCCTAGATAGGGATTTATTTATTCTGCTCTATTTCATTAAATGCTGACAACCCTAATGTGGGTTCTGGGCTCAAATCCTGGCCCTGACAAGTATAGGCTGTGAGGCCTTGGGTGATTGTTCACATCTCGGTGCCTCAGTCCTGTTATCTATAACATGGGATAAACTGGCCAATGGTAAGTGCTAGTGAAAAAAATGTAGTTCTGATTCTCTTTATCCACATTGATCAATCACTGGCCATTGATAGCCGCATCGTCATCACCCGCCCCAACAAGGGAATGTGTGTACCACCATATTCTTCCCAGTTTGCCATTGGTGGATCTTTGTTGATTTTACCACAAAGGAGCTGAGTATCATGATTCTCCAGAGGAAAGAGATTCTCTGAGTCTCCGACATAATCCATCAGCTGAAGGAATCGATGGGATCCCCTGGATTTAGTTACTGATACTGTATTAACCCAGCATTCCAGTGATCTATTGCCACATAACCAACTACCCCAACATGTAATGACTTTGTTATTGCTCATGATTCTGCAATTTGGGCAGGGCTTGGCTGGGAGAACTTGTGTCTCTGCTCCCCGTGGCTGCAGCTGAGGGCTGTGGCACAGCTCGATTTAGGTCTTGGTTCTAGGGTCTTGGTTCTCACTATTGGCTGAATTCCTTGTTCTCTGCATGGCCCCTCCAGGTGGGTAGCTCAGACTTCCTCACAACAGCAAGATGGACTTTGTATATTTAAACTTCTTACACAGTGGCTGGTTCCTCCCAGGGCACGTGTGTACTTTCACGTGCACATACACAAAATAGGTGCCGCCGGGACTTCTTAAGGCCTAGGGTCAGAAATGGCATATTGTCTCATCTGCCACATTCTATTGGTTAAGGCAGGATAAGAGCCAGCCCAGAGTTAAAGGCATGGAAAGACACAGGCCATAAAAACCAGGTAGTTCATTGCAGACCACTGAAGTCACCACACCTAGCTCTTTGGTATAATTGTCTTTTCATTCTTCCACAACAGTTTAAATTTGAATTTTCACTTTTATACCCACCATTTATTGCACATAGATCTTTACTGCAAGTAACTGCAAATCAAATAATTTTCCTTCTTTCTTTTTTAAAGTTAGTCAAGAAAGCAATAAGGAAGGATGAGTGCTCTGTGGGCATTATTCTCTCTCTACCCAGATTCCTGAGTCTTGGGCACCTCTTCCTGGTTCTGTGGCTGGTGTCTCTCCCTGTCTCTGAGAGTGTCTATCTGTTCCCATCTCTGAGCATCTCATCTGTATCTAGCTGAGACTCTGTTGCTCTGACTCTGTCTCCCTCCCCATTCTCTCTCTCTCTCTCTCTTCCCCTCACTCCTTCTATATCTATCTCTCCATCTTTCTATTCTGCTGCACATTTTTCTTTGTCTTTATTTCTGTTGCTTTCTCTGTCTCTGTCTCTCTCCATATGAATCTTCTGTTTTTTCTCTCAATCTCCCGCCATCACTATTTCAGCCAGAGATGCAGTCCTTACATTGCTGTAAAGCATGGCCTTCTTACTGGTCTTGTTGGAAAACTTCATGTTCTATCTTTTGCTAATAATTCATAGATTTTCTGAGTAAGAGAGGCCAGCCTCCCCAAGAGACCTCGTCTTATGCCAAGAAGGCATCTAAGGATTTATTTTCTTCTTCTTTTCTCAGTTTCTCGGCCTCTGGGGCCTGAAAACTTCCTGGACCTCAAAGCCTTACCAATTCTGGAAGATGCATAGCCTTGACCTACAGCCACCTCCCTTGGGAAGCAGGGGATGAAAAGGAGGTGGTGGGTGGGGTCAAGGCAAGAATATGATGAGGAAAGTGGAGACAGAACTCCATGTCCCAGCATGTAAAAGGAAGGAGAATGTTTGGTTAGAGGAGAAAGGGTGTGCCCACTTCTGCAGGACTGTCCTGGGATAGAGGGAGCCAAGAGTCTGTGCAGGAGACAGCCCCTGAGACAGGATGGTAGGATGGAACAAATGTGGCTGTGCCTCACCCTGCAGTGTGGTGGGCTTTGGGAGAGTAGATGCCTTGTCTGACTCTCCCTTATGCCCCAACACCTGGCATTGTGCTGGGCACACAGTAGTTTGGGAAATGCTGATGACCTTGCTTCCTGATAGTGGTCTAACAGGAACTAGTTGTTTTAAGAGGAAATGAGTTGTTCTTCTCAGGAGTTGGATAAGCTGAGACCAAATAGCCACTGGACCGTTTTAACCACTTGCCTCTTTGAAGGTCAGCATGATCCCGGGCTTCGTATCTGTAGACACAATTACATGTGTACTTATAAGCCAAAGACGCTTTAAAAGCCGGGCTTGGTGGCTCAGCCTGTAATCCCGTGCCTTTGGGAAGCTGAGGTGAGAGGATTGCCTGAGCCCGCGGGTTCGAGACCCGCCTGGGCAACTTGGTGAGACCTCATCTCTACAATAAATCAAAATGAGCCGGGCGTGGTAGTGCATGCCTGTAGTTCCAGCTACTTGGAAGGCTGAGGTGGAAGGATCGCCAGAGCCCAGCAGGTCGAGG
>NW_007251427.1:499178-543272 GCF_000164805.1 Carlito syrichta | reverse complement strand
GAAGCAGCCACTGCACTCCAGTCTGGGTGACAAGAGTGAGACTCCAACTCAAAAAAAAAAGACCCTTTAAAACAGAGCATAGCTCTGGCCTCACAGCCCTGGCCAAGTCCTTTATCCCCTCTTCCCAGCCTCCCCAACCTGCATCTCCTTTCTCCCTTTCCTTTTTTGCACCATTGGCCCCTGTAATCTGACTGGCAGAGGTGGGTTCAGGCTGGGCAGGGCCAGAGGCAGCCAATACTTCCTGAGCCTGCTGGCAGTGTATCCTCTGAGAAGCTCACCTGGAGTGACCTTCATTTGTCCTTCACCACCCAATCACGTGCAGGTTGCCACGAGGTACACACTGCATCTCTCCAGGGAGCTGCAGGCAGCTTCTAAACACCCCCAAACAAAGGGGGGATATTATTCAGGATTTAGGGCACAAACGCATCTTTTTCTCCCCTTTCCAAACTGCTTTTCTGCAGAGTTTCTGGTGATGATGGTACAAAGCTTTGACCTTGCAAAGAGGTTCTTCTAATCCCAGGGCTCCATGTCTTCCACGCAGAGACATGCAGCCCTGGCTGGAGGTGGGCCAGGTAGAACAGATCCCAAGGGAAGGTGCCCTCCTGGGCACACCAACACAGCCCTAGACACCAGGGCATAAAGAAACGGTGCACTTGCCCTCAAAATCACATCCATCTGCACAGGCAAATGCTGACACCCACCCGCCTACACACACACACACACACACACACACTGAGAAAGCATATCTGCCCTTCACACGTACTTGTGTGAGACATAGCTGCATGAACAAATCCATTCATGTGCATGGATGCATCCATGTGCATGGGCACATAAATACGCGCACACCAGTGCCTGTGTGCATGCCTGCACTTATGAGAAGATACACCTAAAACCACTCGTGGATGCTCATATGTGCATGTGTACACAAAAAGCAGGTGCATAAGCATTTGGCAAAAGCCTCATGCCAAGGCAGACCTGCACACATAGTCAGGTGTGTACATATACAATGATACCCACATGTACACACCTACACACAGATGTATACAAAATATACAGATAGCACACTGTGTTCACACACCTTTGTCTCCCTTCGCTCCCCTGCCTTTCACACATGAGTGTTAGATGTAGCATAGCATAGTGATAAAGACTGGTTTGAATCTTGGCCATGCTACTATCTACTTCTGGGTGAACTTGAGCGAGTTACTTAATGTCTCTGTCTCAGTTTCTTCATCTATAAAATGGGGAAAATAATAGTATCAACCTCACAGGATTTTTGTGAGGTTGGAATCTATTAATATGTGTAAAGCTCTCAGAACGTTGCCTAGCCCATGGTAGGCTCTCCTGGGATTGTCTCTGCTACAAGAGCTAAGAAGGGTAAAAGCACTGGGATTGTGGCAAGAAGTATCCAGTTTAATTCCTGGCCTCATCATTTAGGCCTCTGTGGTTTTGGGCTAAAACTTTATTTCTCTGAGCCTCAGTTTTTTTGCTTGTGCATGGGGATGACCAGTCCTCCAGGAGCTGTAAGCCGGTGATGATACTGAAAGACTGTCACCTTGTGGAGAACCACAGGATCCAGAGAACTCCACTTGGGGTCTAGTGTTGGTTTAGGATTGACAGGAAGGCTGTTGAAGGTCTCATCTGCCTCCTAACTTCTCTTTGACCACCCAGTCCCAATGCCTGGTGCTGTCACCACCAGAGTTATCTGTGTGGATCTATCTCGTTGCATGTGCTTCTGGGAGGATACAAGTGCTGCTTGGAAGGAAAAATACTGCGGCTTCCATTGCCCATGGAAGCACAGTTGCTGCTTTTCCTGGGCCATGGAGGCTTCTCCTTTTCTTTGGAGTGTCTGCCTCTTTTTCCCCAAAGTTGCAATTCAGGGGACGGGCCTTAGAAGATGGGAAGGAGAGATCCCATGTTCAGTCAGCCAGAGGAGCCAGCTCTGCTTGGTGGCCAGCGGGGCAGTCAGATCCCATCATATCATGTCACTCCCTTGTGGAAATATTCCAGAGTCTTCCAACATCAGAGAAAAATTCCAGCCCCGTCTCCAAGCCCCCAGGACCCTCCATGGGCTGATCTTTTCTGCCTCTCCCTGTTGGCTGCCAAGCCCCCCATCTCCCGTTCACTCTGCTCCAGCAGTGCGGACCTCCTTTCTGTTCCTGTTTCTGTTTCAGGTTTTGTTCCTGCCATTCCCTCTTCCTGGAATGCTCTTCTTCCAGATGTGCATGGGTGACTCCTTGCCGTTCAAGGCTCCATCCAGTCAGCTTCTGGAAGTGGCCTGCCCTGATGTGCTTCCTCTCACTCTACCCCACTGCCATGTTTTATTTTCCTCAATATTACTACATGTATTATCTACTCAAATGATCTTTTTATTTTTTATTAAACATTTTTTGATATATTTGCACATATTTATGGGGTACATGTGAAATTTTGTTATCTGCATACAAGGTATAATGATCAAGCCAAGGTATTTAGGTATCTGTCACCAGAGTATTTAAAATCTAATGGTCGTTTCAAAATATACTTAATGGCCCGGCTCAGTGGCTCAGCCTGTAATCCCAGTACTTTGGGAGACTGAGGCTAATGGATTGCCTGAGCTCGCGGGTTCGAGACCCGCCCCAGCAACTTTGCAAGACCTCATCTCTACAATAAATAAAAAAAATTAGCCTGGCATGGTAGCGTGCGCCTGTAGTTCTGGCTACTTGGAAGGCTGAGGTGGAAGGATCGCCGGAACCCAGCAGGTAGAGGCTATGGTGACCAGGAGCGTGCCACTGCACTCCAGTCTGGGCGACAGAGTGAGACTCCAACTCAAAAATAAATAAATAAATAAAATAAAATATAAAATATACTTATTAATCGCCTGGTGTGGGAGTACACATCTATAGTCCCAGTTACCTGGGAGGCTGAGATAGAAGGATCACTTGAGCCCAGGAAGTTGAGGCTGCAGAGAGCATGATCATGCCACTGCACTCCAGCCAGGGTGACAGAGTAAGACCTCAACAACAGCAAAAATCGAACATTTATTTATTGCCTGTTCTCCCATGCTGACCTGACTGGAATGTGGCCCTATGAGAGTAGGGTCTCCCCAGTGCTTGGCACATAGTAGATGCTTAACTAATATATGCTGTCTAAATAGCTAAATGACTTACCTTTCTTATTCACTGCTTTGTAATTTGACTGTTCTTGGTGGTAGGACTGTGACATTGTACCATGAGTGATTGTGGTGAATAATAAAGTACCAGTGCTATGAGTGATTTATTAAAAAAAAAAAAAAGATAAATCAGAGCAGATTCAAGGTCCTTTCCGTCATGACAACACTCTCACTTTCTCAAATTTCAATGCAGTTTCTGAGTGAAAGAGACAGAGAAAGAGTTACAGCCAGGGGAATGGGAATTGTGACCCTGGTCCCATCTCTGCCTCAGCTGCACTGTAAATAGGGTTACAAATTCACATAATGTTTTGGTGAAAATACTTTTGGTATCATCAAAATCTGAGGGTGCCTATGAAGCTTTAGTATACAGACAAACTTCTTATGTATTTAAGAAGATAAAAGTATGAGAATTCCTGGGTAGGAGGTGAGGCAGTGGTCTAGAAAAGCTAACCTGTGGACCATGAGGGAAGAATGCATGCTTGCTGTTGCAAGCCTATGAAATTCTGGGGTTTTTTGTTAGGCAACATTATCATAGCAGTAGTTGACTGGCACACTAGGATGTGAATTAAAATGTTGTGTTAGTAAGAAAGATCTTGGCCACATGGCTATGATGCCAGGTCCAGAGGTCCATTTGGGTTGGGGTGGTCCTGATTGTATCAATGGTGTTGGCCTCTTCTAATGTGTCTTTCCTTTTGTTTTTGATTTTAAACCAGCATGTGCACTGTTGGTGCTCAGAATGATTGCTGAAATAATGACAGATGAAACAAATGAGTAGCAGACCCAAATCTTGATCCATAAATTCAGTCAAACAAGAAGAATTACACTTCTTGTTTGAAACAAAAAATCAGATTAAATTCTAATTAGAGCCCTCTCCTGGGAGTGTGGTTAAGCCAAGCTCTATTAAAGAGGTCCATCTTTTTTGTTCATTTAATTTTCTGCCTCCAAAGAGATAGTCTGGCCCAGTTGAAGGAACATGAAATTCAGGTTAGGATGGTCTGAGTTCAGATCCTGCTTCTACACTTACCAGTCGTGCACCCTTTAGTAATTCATCCAATTGAATCTCAATGTCCTCATCTATAAAATGAGACTCATGATTCCTTCCTCCTAGGGTGATTATGGAGTCCAACGGGATGATTAAAGGATCTAAGGGCAGTGCCTGTCATAGGGAAGGGGCCCCAGGAAGTGTCAACCAGGTCACACCATCTTATAAAAGTAGAGAGAGCTGGGCTCGGTGGCTCAGCCTGTAATCCCGTGCCTTTGGGAGGCTGAAGTGAGTGGAATGCCTGAGCCCACGGGTTTGAGACCCGCCTGGGCAGCGAGACCTCATCTCTACAATAAATCAAAAAAATCAGCTGGGCGTGGTAGCGCACGCCTGTAATTCCGGCTACTTGGAAGGCTGAGGCGGAAGGATCGCCGGAGACCGGCAGGTTGAGGCTGCGGTGGCCGGAAGCGGCCACTGCACTCCAGTCTGGGTGACAGAGTGAGACTCCAACTCAAAAAATAAAAAATAAAAATAAAAGTAGAGAGAACCCCCATGAACCCGTCGTCAGCTACAACCATCACTGGCTCATGACCACTCTTGTTGGATCTATGACTGCCCCTGCTCCTTCCCCTGCGCTCCACCCCCCATGATCCCGAAGCAAATCTCAGAATCGTGTATTTATTTTCTTTTGTGTATGTCTGAAATTTTTACATAATAAAAGATAAAGTGAAGATGGTAACACCACCTCCTGGCATGGTTGGAGGGTGGCAGGAGATAATTTACACAACGGACCTGTGCCTGATACTCAGCAGGGATGAGAAAGGGCTTCCCAAACAAAGAACATCAACAACAGCAAGGAGGGTTAAAACCGAACACGTTTCAAGAAACATCTTGAACACAATTAAAGGCAAGCAAACTAAGAAACAAAGATTCTCATCTGAAAGAGTGAATATCTTTATTATATACTGAGAGCTCTGGCAATTCACCAAGATAATCACTAACACTTCAATTACAAAATGGGAGAATAACTTAATTCACAAACGATGAAATATAAACAAGCATATAAAAAGATGTGCCACTTTACTAATGATCAACGAAATCGAAATAAGACAAAATAGCACTTTTATCTACAACATCAGCAAAGATTTAAGAAATGATAATGCCCAGCGTTGGAAGAGTGAAGCAACACAACACTCACAACTTGTTGTTGGTCATTTAAATTGGCATTTCTCTTCTGGAAAATAAGTTAGAACTATGTATTGAAAACTTAAAATACAAGGTGAGACAAAGTAGTTTTAAAAAAATCTTTAAAAAAACCAAACAAAAACACTACCTATATTCTTTGAAGATAGAATTCTACCTCTAGGAAATACTCAGAAATGCAGGCAAAAGTGTATATACAATGACATTCATTATTTATAATTGAATTCTTTTTTTTTTTGAGTTGGAGTTTCACTCTGTCGCCCAGACTGGAGTGCAGTGGCTGCTCCCGGCCACCACAGCCTCGACCTGCTGGGCTCCGGCGATTCTTCCGCCTCAGCCTTCCCAGTAGCCGAATTACAGGCAGGCGCTACCACGCCCGGCTGCGTTTTTGATTTATTGTAGAGATGAGGTCTCGCTGCCCAGGCGGGTCTCGAACCCGCAGGCTCAGGCAATCCACTCACCTCAGCCTCCCAAAGGCGCGGGATTACAGGCTGAGCCACTGAGCCCGGCATATAATTGAATTCTTTTTAAAGGAGACACCTAAACATTCCACAGTAAGAAAGTGCTTGAATAAACTATGGCATATCTATATGATAGAACATTTCATAGCCATTAATGATTATATTTTCCAAGAATTTTTAATGACATTGGAAAATACTCTATGTACTGTTAAATGAGAAAAACAAGGTACAGAACTGTATGTCTTCATGCTGTATAATCCTGATTATGTAAATAAATAAATATACATGTAGAAGGGTGATCAGTGAGGCAGAACAAAAGTATTGTAGAGAGAATGCATTTTTTAAAAGTTGCTAGCAGATTTAAGTTCCTACTAGTCTCTGGTGTTAAAGACAGAAGTCACTTTGGAAAAATGGCTCTTTGTTTTGAATGTCCTTTAGTTATACAAATGTAGGACAAATATCCATTCAGTGTTCTTGGGGAAATCCCCAAATACAAATTATTGAAGCTGAGAAGTAAAATATTTTAATATTATTATTTTCAGAAGAAATGACTGTTTTGTGGTAGAGTGAGTACATCTCTGAAAGAGATCTTTCTGATATGAAAGAGTTGTTCTTTTTTCTTTCTTTAAGGGTAGAACAGTGGGGAAAGGGAAGAAAAGTAGGATAGGAAGGGCTTAATTTATTCATTCAGTTAGGAATGACTGAGTGTCTGCTACACACCAGGTAACATTCTGGACCTCAAAGTACTACCAGTTGAGACTGAGCTCAACTTTCTTGAGACTTACTCTAGTGAAGAAGACAGAAGGTAAACAAATATAGTATAGGCCAGGCATGGTGGCTCATGTCTGTAACCCCAGGGCTTTGGAAGGCTGAGGCAGAAGGATCGTTTGGAGCCAGGAGTTCAAAACCAGGCTGGATAACATAGAAAGACCCTGTCCACAAACAACAACAACAACAAAAGTTAGTCAGGTGTGGTGGTGTGTACTGGTAGTCCCAGCTACTTGGGAGGCTGAGGCAGAAGGATCACTTGAGCCCAGGAATTCGAGGCTACAGTGAACCATGACTGTGCCACTGCACTCCAACCTGGGCCACAGAGTGAGACCCTATCTCTAAAAACACACATACAAAAATAAAATAAGTATTTTTTTGTGATGTGATAAGTGCTATGAACCACGGTAAAGAACCAAGAAACTATGGAGTGGGTGTTATTTTATGTAGGGGGACTGGGATAAGAGAAGACCACATTGGTGGGTAAATTTGAACAGAGATTTGTAAGAGAAGGGAGGGAGCCATGTGGATATTTTAGGGATAGCATTGTAGGGGGTTGGGATGGCAAGGACAAAGTCCTAGAGATGGAGATGTGCTTGGATGATTTGAAGAATACAGAGGCTGGTGTGGCCAGAATCAAGGGCCTAGGTGAAGGGTGGGGGAAGAAGTGGAGGAGGGAGGAACTTTGGGTCATACAGACCACAGGAAGCACTTGGATTTTTTTAAAAAAACAACCGTACCAAGGTTTAACTTACACGCAATAAATTCACCCACTTTGAGGGCTCATTTGATGGGTTTTGACAGATGTCTCTACCTATGTAGCTACCACCACAATCGAGATATAGAACATTTCTGTCACCCTTGCTCCCCTTTGCAGTAAATCTCTGCCCAACTCACCCCGGGCCAGCCCGTAATCTGCTTCCTGTCCTTCGATCCACACACTATCCAGCATGAGCCTGTCTTCTTTTGTTCAGTGTGATTTTGAGAATCGTCCCTACCTTGTATATGACTAGTCTGCTCCTTCCAATTGCTGGGCAGTTTTCCCTTGCTTGTATATGCTCGAGGTATTTATCCACCTGTCCATGGACATTTGACATTTTCTAGTTTGGGGTGCTCATGAATAAAGCTGCAACGAACATTCTTGTACACTTTTTGTGGATGTATATACTCATTTCTCTTGGAATGGAATTGTGGGCCACAGGTTAAGTGTACGTCTAAATTTGTTAGAAACAGCCTGTTTCCAAAGTGGTGGTACTGTGTGTTCACCAGCAATACATGAGAGTTCCAGTTGCCCCACATTCTTGCCAACACTTGGGGTGGTGAGTTTTTTTCATTGTACTATTTAGAAGGTATATAATGATAACTCGTGCTTTCCTATGCTAGCAGCGTGATCTTAGCAATTTATATAACCTCTTTATTTATATAACTTCGGTTTCTTTGTCCGTAAGATGGGGATGATAATAGAACCCACCATACGGTAATGCTGTGAGGGTTAAATGTGGCACAGGTAAAAAATTAGCTCAGTACTGGGCATGTGACAAGTTATGTCTTGGCAGAAGTGTTGCTCTCTGGACCCCCAATCACAGGCCACCCTTTCTTTATCGTCAACCTTCCAACAGATCCTGTTGGTGACGGCTATCTCTCTTGTGTCCCCTAATCTCTATCCCCTGACATCTGACTCCTAAAAGAGAAATCCCCCAACTCACTAATTATCCTGATAATCTCTGTGTTGGGCCTCACCATCTAACCCAAGTACTCTTCAAGGCATTTTCCCAGTGAACATCGTTCACGGTTTTTAAGATAAATAATTTTCTATTATCCTCTGCCACAGGTAATTCTCAGAGGAGCGAGGGCTCCCCTAGGGGCAGGTTGGATAGCCAGGAGCTGAGGCTGGTATCCAGACAGGCTTTGAAGGACCTCTGTCTGCCCTGCTGGCTGTCTCCATTGAACAGCCATGACGTTCACACCTCCCAGCTCTCTGCTCGTTCCTCCTCAAGGAGATCTTGAATATTTATCATATATTAGGTGAAAAAAGAAGTGGAACAGGAGGAAATTGTGTTACTGCATATGAAATTTGCCTGAAAAGTTTCCACTCTTCTTCTAGTTGGAAAATAGTTTTGATTTGAAATATGAAGCTTCTCTCCAACTTATTATCTCAGAGGCAAGAATGGAAAATGATGCTCCTTGGGCTTCAGGTGGAGCCGCTGGAGGTGGTGGGTGTTTATGGGCACCAAAAATTGTCTGTAGAAATTGCACCTTGCACATCAGAATTGTACATTTCTCTTGCTATTTCCTTACTGAAATTTGCTGATAGCTAACAACAGGCGGGAAGGAACAGACGGAAGGACCTAGTGGGAGGCAGCCCTGCGTCCCACAAAACACCCAGGTTCATTGTGTCCTGGACACACATTTGGCTGGAGCAGCACTGACTGCATCTTATTCAGTTCTAGGCTGGAAGGAATCTCCTAGGCCACAGAATCCAATTGCCTTTACAGCAGACATGTTATGCTTTTCTGGGTTCCCCCTCCCTTGGGGACTTGGAAGACAGCTGGGTCTACTCTCCAGAAATGCACTAACACACACCGACTTGTGCAGAGTTTGTAGATTCCCTAAATTTAATCCACCTCCAGGTCAAGAACACTCTAACATGACACAAAAAACTGCCATCACAAACTCATAATAGGCACTATTTATCCAGCACTCATCATTAAATGAGGTAATACACGCAAAGGTGCTTAGCATAGTGCTTGATGTATAGTAGGTGTTCTTCCTATTGCAATTCTCATGTAATCCTAAGGAAAACCCTCAGTGCTGGTATCCCCATATTCTAGATCAGATACCTGAGACCCAGAAACGTTAAGTTACTTGTCAAAGTCACCCAGATTGTGACCTAAGTCTTTCTGACCCCACATCTGTCCTCTTAGTATTCACACTGCAGGTGATTCTTGACTCTTCTTGCTCCTCTCCACTGACAGAGTCAGTCCCTGCAGTCACTCAAAGCTGAGTATCTTTCCATGTTCTGACTCTTAGAAAGTCTCTTCCTTACCTGAAGCCCAAACCTACTCCCCTGTCTCAGCCCTGTCCTCTGCCGTCACACACAACACAGGTGCTACTGTTGTGCTATAACAACCCTGCAAAGATCTGAATCCAGCCGTTTTCTTCTGGCCAGTTCCTTCCATTGCATCCAGGAGATTTACTCAAGGTCAGATAGTTTGCAAATGGTAGAGGCAGAAGTCAAACCAGATGTATTAGTTTCCTGTGGCTGCTGTTACAAATGACCACAAACTGGGTGGCTTAAAACAACAGAAGTGTATTCTTTCATAGTTCTGGAAATCAGAACTCCAACATCAAGGAATTAACAGGGTTGGTTCCTTTTGGAGAGTCTAGGAGAGCATCTGTTCCTTATCTTTTCTGGCTTCCAATGACTGACCACATCCTTTCCTAAGCCTCTGTCTGCCCCTGTCTTCACGTTGCTTTCTCCCCTGTGTGTCTTTCTCTTCTTTTAAGGGCATTTGTCACTGAATTTAAGGCCCATCTGAATAATCCAGGATGAGCTCATTTCTAGATCCTTAGCTTAATTACATCTGCAAAGACCTTTTCTTTTCCAAATAAAGTCACATCCACAGGTGCCCAATGAACTTTTTTGGTTGGAGGTGGGAGCACCATTCAACCCACTCCATTGGGTTGGCCATCTCCAAAGCTTTGTGATGATCATTATGCCCTACAGAAGAAATCCTACACTGCCATAGCAAGGGCTGAATATGACCCACAGATACATTTGATTTGGCCTGACACTCTTTTAAAAGCGATTTGATCATAATTATTTAGCAATTGGAAAAGACTTCATATATGTGGCTGCATAAAGCATCATTGCCCCTTTTCCCCCAGAGAACATTGTAAAACAACAAGAAAAAAATGCCTATAAACTTCAGTTTTATGAAAACTAGAAGACAGTTTTAAACCTCAGACTCCAGTGTAAGTGAGGGGGTTGCCAAAGACAGGTGAGACCAAGCAGGATTTCCATGGAAGAAGAGGAGACAAAAAAAACAAAAGCAAAAAAACAAAACCGAAACAGCAAAACCTTAGGAATGAGAGGACTTATTGCTGGGAGATCTCAACAGTCTTCTGAAAAACCTCACCTTCTGAAAGCAAATGTTGCAATCTGAGGTACAAAATCAGTGTGTAGATTTCTCATCTGTGTAAAAATGGGAATGAGCTGAAGTAGAGATAGAAGCTCCCCCAGACCTGGTATGTTCAGAGAAGCAAGGGAGATACAGCTATAGAAAGAATCACACAAGTAAGCCATCTTTTCAGGAATCAGTCTATTTCTGCAGCAGTAAAAAATAATATTTGTGTCATGAAAACCACCACTGGATAGCTCCCTGCCTATTAACGCTCTTTCTCCTAGGAAAAAAAGTCTTTCAAGAAACCCAACCAATTCCCTGGTGAGTAATAAAAAGGAGCTGACATGTCATCAATACAAAATGCTCTATAAGCCAGGTGTGGTGGTGTGCATCTTTCATCCTGGCTACTTGGGAGGCTGCACTCCAGCCTGGGAAACAGAGCAAGACCCTGTCTCAAAAAAAAAAAAAGCTCCATGAGAAAGGAAAAAAAATCACTAAGTTTAACTTTTAACTTACTAGCACATAAAGAACATGCATCGGAAAAGTATTGCCCTAGGGCAGCTGGAAGTTGTGAGTATGCTGGATAATTTCTGTCTGTCTGCCCTTCAGATTCATCATCCACCTGTCTCCAAATTGACCTGTGCCCTAGGGAAGCTGACCTATATGAACTGCATCATTGGCTTACCTTGTCCTTTGACTTACCAGTGTGACATGTGGTGAGAAACTGTAGGGAAAAGAAAGTGATGTAGGGTTATTTATTACCCAGCTCCTTCCCTGCTTGGTCATCTACTTGGCCTTTGTCCCTCTAGAGAAGCTGCAGCCTTCTAGAGAAGCCCTTTCCGTAGAGCTACCCTCTCTGGATTCTGGTCGCCATTCTGTCATCTTACTCCATCAGGCCTAGGGGTGATGTTGTGGGTTGAACTGTGTCCCCTAAAAAGGATATGTTGAAGATCTAACCTCCAGTACCTCAGAATGTGATGCTGTTTGGAAGTAGGGTTTTTGCAAAGGTTAAAATGAAGTCATTAGTGCGGGCCCTAGTCCCATAGGACTGGTGTCCTTATGAGAAGGAGAGATTTGATCACAAAGACAGACATACATAGAGAGATGATGATGGGAAGACACACAGGGAGAGGACGGACATATGACTAGAGTGAGGCATCTAGAAGCCAAGGAATGCCAAGGATTGTTGACAAACACAAGAAACTGGAGGAGCAAGGAAGGATTATCCTCTAGAAACATGGGAGAGAGTAGGGCCTTACTGACACCTTGATTTTGGATTTCTAGACTCCAAAACTATGAGACACTAGATTTCTGTTTTAAGTCACCCAATTTTTTGTTTCAGCAGGCCTAGGAAACTAAGAGATGGTAAAACCTAGGTGCTGGATTTGCCATTTTAACGTGAGACAAGTAGAAGCCAGGGTAAAAGTCATTAAATGAGATAATAGAACTTTCAGATTCTAATAATATGATATATGTTTATGTATATTCTAATACTATTATATATCTGTTATATACTTAACTGTAAAGATGATATAATGATGGTGAACTAGCTATATACCAAATAAAGCAGCATCTACATGAAAAACAACAAAATTTATGGGAAATACAAGGAGAAAAAGAAACACATTGATAATAGATTTTACTTTTTTTCTGTTTGACAGATTAAATGGAGAAAAGTAAATATGAATGAACTATTGTCTACATAATATAATTAGTAAGTTATAACAGATAAATGTCATATATAATATATATATATGTATATATCTCACAGAGAGAAGAGAGAGAGATAACTCTGCTACGGTTTTGCTTTAATTGCCCATGAAACATTGATTTAAAAATTGAACATATACAAGGCTATAAATGAAACCTCAATAAATCTCCTCTTCAAATAAAAATAACACAAACATAATTTTCAGATAATACAATAAGGTGAAAAATAACAAGATCAGAAAACAAAAAGCCCCTGATACATGAGGATGAGGCTGAAGAGGTAGTGGGAAAGAGCTAAAAATGTTAGAGGAAAAATGCATAGCCTTGAATGTTTAGCCTTAAATTCAACAATAGACAAGAATGAGAACAGGCCGGGTCTAGTGGCTCATGCCTATAATTTTAGCACTTTGGAAAGCAGAGGTGAGAGGATTGCTTGAACCCAGAAGTTCGAGAGCAGCCTAGGCAACATAACAAGACTCCATCTCGAAAGAAAGAAAGAAAGAAAGAAAGAAAGAAAGAAAGAAAGAAAGAAAGAAAGAAAGAAAGAAAGAAAGAAAGAAAGAAAGAAAGAAAGAAAGAAAGAATTAGCCAGGCATGGTGACATGCATCTGTATTTCCAGCTACTTGGGAGGCTGAGGCAGAAGGATCATCTGAGCCAGAAGGTTAATGCTGTGGTGAGCCATGACTGCGCTATTGCACTCCAGCCTGAGCAACAGAGTGAGATCGTGACTAAAAAAAATAAAGTATGAGAAAAAAGGGTCTGACCCGGGAAATTAGTAAAAGACTCACAAGGTAAGCCTGAAGAAAGCAGAGAAAAAAGTTGATAAGGTACCAAGAACAATTTAATGAGTTAGAAAACAGAATAAAAGTAGACTAAACAAAATTTTTAAAAAAGATTTAAGAAGACAACAGTAAAATAAAAAAAGTTCTGGTTCTAATTAGGAATAACTTTAGGTGGCAAATACTCAAAATAAGAAATAATAAAAAAGAATTAGCACAGACGAAATTAATCATGATAACCATTTGCTCAACTCTTCAAAACAAATTTGAAAACTAGAATGACTATTGAATTTTCTAAGAAAATATAATTTACCAAAATTATTCCAGAACATAAAACATCTTTAATGTACTGATCTCTATGAGAACATGGGGAAAGTTGTCAAAGGACTTATCTCCCAAAAGGCACCAGACCGAATGGCTTCATAGAAGATTTTTATCTATTTTTTTTTGAGTTGGTGTCTCACTCCGTTGCCCAGGCTGGAGGGCAGCGGCACGCTCATGGCCACCGCAGCCTTGACCTGCTGGGTTCAGGTGATCTTTTCACCTCAGCCTTCCAAGTAGCTGGAACTACAGATGTGTGCTATCATGCCCGGCTAATTTTTTTGATTTATTGTAGAGTCGAGGTCTCACCAAGTTGCCCAGTCTTGTCTTGAACCCACGGGCTCAGGCAATCCACTTATCTCGGCCTCCCCAAGTGCTGGGATTACAGGCTGAGCCACCAAACCCGGCCTATCTGTTTTAAAGAACAAATAAATCCAATATTTCAATATTAATCTGTTCTACAAAACTGAAAAGGAAAAAAATCCAAATTATTTTAATGATCAAGCAATATATTGGAGCCAAATCCCAGTGATGATTGAACTCAAAAGGAAATGTCAGACTAATTTCATTAAAATCCTAAATAAAACATTGGCGATAGAATTAGCAGCACTTAAAAGTATAATAAATCATACTCAAGTAGAATTTATTCTAAGAATACGAGGATGGTTTAGTATTAAGAAATCAATTAAAATTATTCACAATATCAAAATTAATCATTATGAAAAGGAATCAATTCTTGATTTTAAAAACTAATAAAATAGGTTTGTTTTGTTTTGTTTTGTTTTGTTTGAGTTGGAGTCTCACTCTGTCACCCAGGTTGGAGTGCAGTGGCATACTCACGGCCACTGCAACCTCAACTTACTGGGCTCAGGTAAGCCTTCTGCCTCAGCCTTCCAAGTAGCTGGAACTACAGGTATGATTTTTTAATTTATTGTAGAGATGAGGTCTCACCATGTTGCTCAGTCTGCTCTCAAACCCCTGAGTTCAGGCAATCCTCTCACCTCCGCCTCCCAAAGTGCTGGGAGCCACTGCACCCGGCTGGTATTTTCTTAAGGTGAAAAAGGATATCTCAACTCAAAAAAACAAAGTCATACATAATGGGAAAGTGCTGGAAGATTTCCTACTAAAGTCAGAAACAAGAGAAGAATTCCCACTTTCAGAACTATTAGTTAATATAATACTGGAGACAGAAGTCAATTAAATTAAATAAGAGGAAGAAATTAGAAGTATCAAAATTGTATAGGAGAAAATAAAATTATAACTCTCAGATGATTATACTTACATAGCTGAAAAACCTTGAAAGATGTACTTTGGAACTACTGCCAATAATAAGAAAATTCCAAAAGGTAGCAGTGTCCAAGATGAACATACAGAAATCATTAGTTTTCATATATATAAACAACAACCAGTTGAAGGATATAATGGAAGAAACAAGCTTATCTACAAAATTAACAAAAAGATTAAAATACCTAGGAATAACTTTAACAAGACATGTCCGAGACATATACGCAAAACAAAACAAAACAAAACACCCACCTTTAACCATTTTGGATGGATACTAAAAGAATCTTGAACAAATGGAAAGTCTGCCTATAGTCTTGAATGGGAAAATTTGACCTCATAACTATTTCATTTTCTCTTAGGTTAATTTTTCTCTAAGTTAATTCTTAAGCTTAACATTATCTTTATAAAATACCAGTCGCTTGTTTAGAAGTGAGAAAGGAGGAATGGGGAACTAGACAAGGCAATTGTGAAATTCATATAGAAAAATAAACAAGCATAATCTTTCTGCAATTTGCTTCTTTTTACTCAAAATTATGTTTTATAGACATTTGTTCATATTGATATATATATAGTTATACATCATTCATTCTAAATGCTGCGTAATGGTATTCCATTTATGAAGATACTATAATGTATTAATTCTCCTGCTAATGGATATTTGGATTATTTTCTGGGTTGTGGAATATCCTTAAATGGTTCAAATCATCCTGGGTTTGTGAAAGGAGGCAGTGTGGGGCTCCTGTACCCACTAGGGAATATAGTCTCAGACAACACATAAGAGTTACCTGGAATTTTGATTTCTTGCAGATGACTTAAAATTTGTATTCATCCATGACCCTAACGATTTGACACTTCCTCAAGCTAATGGAAAAAGTTTTTCTCTACCCTTGATGAGCACTCTGTGCTCTCACCTTGCACTAGCTGGAGGCCACAGTGCTGCCCCTGGGAGTATGAAAATCCCAGCCCCCATGTCATTAGACTCAGGTTGCCTGTGGGCTACCATAGTAGCCATTTTTGCTAACTGCTTTGAGCTTGAGGTCCCTATCTGACACCTGGGCATTTCAGTTCTTTCTTTTAATTTTGACTGCGTATTTGTAGTTTTCATATTGTATTTTACTTAGCATTTTTAGGTGGCTGTGGACGGTGGAGGCCCTTTTGTGTCAGCGTTGTTCACAGCATTGGAGGAAGTCCAGGATTCACCATGGGGCCACAGTACATGCTATTTTGTCCAGATGCTCCAGGCGGTGAGGTCTTCTCATGTCCCAATTCTGGCTTCTGGCCTCCCTGCCTTTATCCAGGTCGCAGTGGGATCGGATCTGTGAAAATGCTGTGCACAGCATCTGGCACAGAGGCTGCCCCAAAAAGTGTGTGCTGGTTCAGGACATTAAAAACAGACATTGAGCACAGTCTTTAAACTATTCTCCAGGCTGATAGTTACCCATTAATCAGTATAGACAGTTGATGATTTTTAGACCAACGGGATTCCATCCCTAATTAATTTGTCCATCTGTGTAGTGTTCACCCTGGGCATCTAGAACCTCTGTGATGGGAGTGGTCCAGGAGAGGGCCTAGGGAGAGGGAAGAAAACCAGAACAAGCCCAGTTCAAAGCTGGGAAAACAAACAAAAAACAACAACAAAAAACTCTCCTGTGGGTTTGCCCTGCAAGAGTCATAGTCCATGGGCCACAGAAAAAGGAAGTTAGATGTGACCAGCAGAGACTTCCGAGGGCTCTGATTTGGGGTTTGGCCCCTGGTCATAAAGTCAGTGGGTTGGGTTCTTTCTTTCCATCATAAAAGATTTTGCAGAACGAGGTTAGGGGTGATCTGTCGAAGCAAAGCAAAACCCGTGGAGGCTGGGAATAGTGTACCAGGCAGAGACTCAAGACGGCTCCACTCCCAGAACCCTGGGGTGTGATTACAGCTTAGCGAGCCCCTGGGGCCTGGCCCAGAGCCCTGCATGCAGGCCATGACCAAGCTCAGAGTGGCACAACTACTTGCATATTCTACCCACTGGTGGGAGGGGTTGGTGGGGTTTCTGGTTCCCAGCCAGGCAAGTCCTCAGGGCCTCCCAGTGGGTGGGATTGGGGTGCAATGTGTGAGTAATAGGGGTGGTTCTCTACCCAAGGCCAGAGCAAGTCAGACCCAAGAAATTATAGGTTCAAACCTGCTTGTGATCCAAGGCCCTCCCACTGAAGCTGCCATACTGCAATTCCAGGCCTTCTCTCTGAGGCCAGCGACACCTCAGGCGAAGGTGTCTAGGCAAGTGAAGAAGGAAGTATGTCAAGCATAGAAGTCGCCATTATATGTCAGTCATTCTACGACAATTACCAGGCACAGGTTCCCTTACAAATTCTACTGGGCCTGCTATACGTGGCCCAGGTGCAGAGGATGATTGTGACTATGGTGTGTTATGGGAGCTTGAGACCTCCCAGGATGGGTGTTGGGGGTCAAGAGGTGTGACCCTACTGTGGTAAGTCATCATTTCAGAACCTCTGGACAAACTGGACCACCCAGTGTGACCAGGTCTCCCTTCAGTTTGGCATTAGTCTGCCTTTGCAGGTAACAGATAGGCAGCAGCATCTGGTCAGTCTCCTGCAATGGGCATATGAGGGGTAGGTCATCTTTCAAGCAACATAGGCCTTTTCGCTGATATTTGCCACACATAGCAGTTGGGAGGCAAGAGGATCACCTATGACACACTTCAGCCAACAATCTCCTAGGGTGATGACTTTGGTGATCTCAGTACTTGAGGAATGAATAGAGAAGTTGATAGGAAAGCTTCAAGCCAGGAGGAAGGTGTTTTCTCTCCATGAATGGGCTGTGAATGAGGAAATCCTTGGAAGAGGGTTATAAGACCCTGTGAGAAAACATTCTAGAAGGATTCTTATATAAACAAAGAGTGTTTTAAGGGAGCATATTGAGGAACTGTTAACTTGTGGCATTACTTCCAAGTCCAAGAGTCCATATGCAACACTCCATCTATGGTTGCACATAAGGAATTTGGGAAGATAAGAATGTGTGTGCATTAAAGGACACCAAACAAACCATGATCGAGACAGCATGTCCTGAGTTTGGAATGCCTGAGAGAGCTTGGCAGAAATACAGGGATGTTCAGGGTTATTTATAAGGACTAGGATTACCAGACACTCCTGGCAGAAAATGATAAGGAGAAAGCACCCTTCATATGTCTGGTAGGATTTTCCAGATGGAGCATACACCTCTGGAATCTCTGGGACCTGGCCACCTGCCAGTGGTTGTTGAGGAGGAACCACTGGGAAGTTCTCTGCAGTTGGACAATGTCACTTGCCCATACGGACTCAGTGTAGCAGAAGATTCCATAAAGTGCTGGATCATCTTGAGAAGGTGGGATTGAACTAATCATTCGTTGGGCAGTGTTCATTCTTTTGTGCTCTGTAGAGGACACCTTTCCAGCAAGGAGGGGGCGGAGATCTTGAAAAGATGTCTGTTTTTACCAGAAAATTTAGTCTCAGAGGGCTAAAGACATTCAGGCAGTGTTTTAGGCAGTTTGTCAAAAGTTACCCAACATTAATGACCAAACCTCCCACATATTTCATCTGCGTCTGGCTGCAGTAGGGCCTCCTGACAGCAAGAGGGCAGCCAAGAGCAACCCCGAGATACAGAGGGATGACGGACCCCTGGCGGATGGACCCAACCAAGGAGGGATGCGGAAGCATGCAAGCAGGCACTGGGGACAGAGGAGGACCAAGGAAACAAATGCTTTGGGGGTGCTCCGAGATTCCCTTCCTTCCACATGTTGATGCTGCCTGGCTGAGCCAGGAGGATCCTGGGAAAGGAGACCTGCGGTTTTTGCTGGTTGTGGTCTATCGCAGAACGAGGAGGAGGCAATTGTGATTCCTGGAATCTCTAAGTGTCCCCCTTCCGGGTGTAGGGGAAGCTGTCCAATTACCAAGTTTGAAAATTTCCAAACGGCTCCTACTCTCTCCTTTTTTTGGATGATCTAGCACAGTGATTCTCAACCAGGGATAATTCCCCTCCATCCCCAGGGTATGTTTGGCATCTGGAGACATTGTGGTTATTACAACTTGGGTGGAGGGTACTCCTGGCATCTAGCAGATAGAGTCCAGGGATGTTGCTAGCCATGTTACAATGCATAGGACAGCCCCTCACGACAAAGAATTATTCATCTCAAAATGTCAACAGTGCTGAGGTTGAGAAACCCTGACCTAAAATAATCTCCCTGAGTTTATATTTTCAAAGGCAAGTGGCAGGCTTCAGGCTAATTTTGCCTTCAGCCTAGCCAGTGCCACTGTCCCTGAGGCAAGAAGTCCTGGGTACTTTCTTAGAATTGGTGAGAAAAAATTACAGAGAATAAAATACACATAGTTTTTCTGATCTGCCTACATCAGGGAAAACAAAATGTAAATTAAACTTTCAATCCATTATTCTGCCACACCTTCAACCTGCCAAGCTTTGAGCTACCTAAGGACTTCCAACTGAACAATTTTAGTTTTAAGCTTAGTTTCTTTTTTTTTTTCACTTTCAGCTTCATGCATCGGTGTGGGAATGGAAGTTAAAAGTGTGGGAGTGGATGAGATCACTCATAGAGCATTCTTTGCAGAGTGGGAAGAGCAGAGGAGCAAGGACAGAACCCCAAGGATTGCAGACATTTAGTGAGGGGATGAGGGGAGGAGGGGGAGAATAAAATTCCTTAGGAAGGAAAGGAGCAACATGGGGGGAGGATTTAATTCCAACACATCACACATTTGTAAAGCACTGACTAGGTGCCAGGCACTGTGCTAGAACCCAGAGTTGCTGGTATATAGGAATCCAAAAAGTTTAAAGAAGACAAGGGATCCATCCACCCATCCATTCATTCATTGGTTTGTTGGTTCATTTGTCTGTTCATTTGAATGTTTATTGAGTGCCTACTATGTGCCAGACACTGTCTTGGATGCTAAGGTGGACACAGTCAGTGGTGATCAAAATAAAATTGCCCATTATGCAGCTCACAATTTGGTGAGGAAGACACACAAGAAAAAGGTGAAGAAATGTCAACGAGGTTAATTGGGATGAGAGTTGGAAAAGGGATTCCATGGGGGAACAAAGAGAACAGTTCTGGTTGACTAGTGGTTACGAAACCTGACTGCAAATGGTCCAATAAGAGAGGGAACGGGGGAAGTCCTGGTGCATAGTAGGTTCACCAAGTGTTGAACAAACAATCCAGTTTCTGGGTTACTGCCCAGAAATAGTCTCCATCTCATTCCCTAGTGATTTATTGCAACTGCTGTTACCACCTTTGCGCTTTTTCTGAAAAGTTTTACATAAAGTAGGATTTAAAAAGTGCTGGAGTAGTCCTAGATTCAGAAAGGGGAAAGGAGGTATTTATTATTCCTTTAGTATAAGACAAGGCACAGTACCAGGAAAGGAATAATCAAAGTTGACAGCTCAGAGGAGATGACAGGAAATGGTTTCGAGGAGTCTCCTTTGGTCACGAATGCTAAGAGAATTTGTGCCGAACCAGGGAGTTAACTGTGAGAGATTTTTGCCTCAAAAACATGTCTAATTTCATTTTTTAAACCCTTCTAGTAGAGGTGAAGCGGGCTTGTATCTGTGGATTATACCACCCCAGGAGGGCTTCATAACAGACATGAAAATAAATTAGTTATGACAGTCACTTCCTGAAGTCGGCAATGCTGGTTCTCACTTGAGATCCAGTGGCCATCAGAGCTACAGTTAAAGAAGTTTAGAGAAGCCTTTACGTGGACATATATTAGGGCCTGGATTCAGAGACTGTTATAGAAAGTCCACAGTGATGCTAAGACCTCCAAGCATGATGGGAACAGTTGTTCCTTGAGAGCTTGTTTGAAGTAAAAGGATCTGGATGCCAAACTCTGATCAGACTTGATGTTCATGCTGTATTTGGGACCAGGAGGCCTGTGTGTTAGGCCTGTGTCTTTGCCTATGTGATCATGGGCTGAGCACTTGCCCTTTCTGAGTTTCTGTACAACCTGGTGAGTAGACCCACGATCTGTGGGTATCCAAAGTGACCTGCTCTTGTTTTTGCCTGTGCAACACCTGTTCCCCATTTGTCTGGTAATAGCACCTCCATTTCCCTTGGGGAGATTCATCTCCCATCGTGTGCAGTGTTTGTAAGCCTGTCAGTCAAATTCTCACCTCCCCTGGCCAAGGGCAGTCACATGATCCACCTTGGCTAATCAGACTCTCTCTAGAAGGACTCAGAATCTCGAGTGGAGCAACACCAGGTCAAAAGATGATGGGAACCATTCACATTCCTGCCTTAGATCTCTGTAGCTGCTCTGCTTTCCAGAAATCTGATTCTTTACCCTTTCCTTCAATCCTGTGAACAACTTCATTTCCCCTATTGAATTTCCTCTTTGCCTACTATAGCAAGCACTGTTTCTGTTGCTTGCAACCAATAAGTCCTAATGTTATGTAGCCTTTGAGCTTTGAAATTGTGGGGGAGCAAATAATCACTCCTCACAGCATCATGTTAGAGATGAAAGGAAACAATGTATATACGATGGTACCTGGCAGGGCAGGTATATAGTCAGTGTGAGTTCTCCAGCCTAAGACTAGATAGCATGGATCAGTGGGAGAGGTAGACAATAAACATATATTAGGTTTAGATGGGATGGTGAAGGGATGCGTTTCTCTTGAGGTGACAGATGGGCAGAAATATCATCGAAGTGAGGGAGAGAGACATGCTAATATCAAGAGGAAGAGCATTACAAGCTAGAGAACAGCAACTGCACAGACCCTGAGGTGGAGGGTGTGCTCAGTGTGGCTGAGGAACAGCCAGGAATCCAGTGTGGCTGGAGCACAGTGAGTGGGGAGGAGGCTGGTGGGAAAGGAGACAGAAGTTGCAAGGCTTTACAGCATCCCTGCCAAGTGGCCAGTCCTGCCTCTGCTTGCACACCTTCAGAGATGGAGAACTTATTTCTACCTGAGGCAATATCGCCTATATTTGCATGGGCTTGACTTCCAATATTTCTTCCTTATCGTGAGCCATTTTGCCTCTTGGAGTCCCATAGAACCCTTGCTTCTCTTGGACAACCCCTTGTAGATCTGAAGCCAGCTTTTCTTCATGTCTTCATTCTATTCCCTGGAGTCGTTCCTCACATGATGTTATTTGGAGTCTCTGAATTTATCAGGCAATTCTCTCCCTTGATCATTCACCCCACCCACCCCTTGTTCTAAGCACAATACCTTTATCAAGTCTGCCCAGGATGAGTTTGTTTTTATGGCAGGTTGTCAGCTGTCATTATCAATCACACCAGGCTTTTCTTTTATGTACGGGTTGCTCCAGTCGCTTTCCTTGTCTCCTCTCCCCTTTTCCTCTAGGGCCATTGGTTTGAAACACAAGTGCAGGGCACAGCATTTATTTCTGTTAAACGTCCTCTTGTTGGATTAAGCCCACTAATCCAGCAAGTCAGACCTTTTGAGATCCTGATCCCATCACCCAACATATGCACTATTTTTCTTTTTTTTGTTGTTGTCACCTACAAGTCTCATCTCAAAGCCACCCATGTCTTATGTGTGTATATGGAAGCCTGGGATGGCTTCAGCTTGGTGCCAGATTCTGCCCAAAAGCTGTAGATGCAGAGGTCCCCTTGGGGAATCTACAATCTGGCTTGGTGGAGGACATGAAACAGGGCATTACAGCACAGCACAATGTGTAAGTCCTGTGGGAACCTGGTGGGGGTGGGTGCCAGGAAACGCAAGCAGAGGCGACGGGGAGTAGACATCTGCTAGGAGTCCAGCTTGGAGGAAAGGCATTCTGGGAAGAAAGCACAGTCACATGCAAAAGCAGGAAGACAGGAAATTTAGTGCTGTGCTCAGGGAACTGCACGTTCTGCCTGGCTGGAACCGGTGAGTGGTGTAGAATATCAGTGTCTTGAGTATTTCTCAAGGGCCAGTTGAATTTAGGGAACCCTCAGTTTTCAGTGTAAGCATAACCTGTAGGATTTCCTCAGTTGCTCCTCTGGGCACACAGTACTCATTTAGCAGGGTCATCTGAGATTACCACATATCAGAGGCTCCTCTTTTGGGGGCTTCCCTGTGAGCCCCACAGTGTCAGGGCAGGCTTGGCAACTTCTGGGCTTGTGAGAGTTGGTCAGGAACACTCCGTGCTCACTCAATACATGCCACAGTCTTGATCCAAACTTTCCCCAGTCCTCCCACCTTCTCTTTGGCTCTAGGCCTGTCCCTGTAAGATCCTTGAAATTCTGGGGGCCCAGAATGACTTATGTTCTGAATTTAGCACCTTAGCCCAGCAGCATTCTGTCTTGTAAAACCACCACTCTGCCAGCTTCACATGAAGGGGCCATTTAATATGCAGCTGAGAAACAGCCCTACAAAGCAAAGAAGATAAGGTGGGAATGTTGAATATTCATTTTTGTGGTTAGAGGGTGTTTTTCCTATGATTCTGTTATTCAAATTAGCTTGGATTGTAACTTCCATTTCAACAACAAATGCTTAAAGAAACACAGCAGGATAATCCCCAGGTTGTTGTCCTGAGATCTCTCCAGAGTGACTGGCTCCCCAGAATACTTCACCTTGAAGACAGTGACCATGCTGGTTCATTCTTCCACCCTCACAACCCTAACCCAACAGATAGGAGGAGGATAAAGGAGAGAGAATCAGTCCTCTAAAGATTCTGGTCTCTGGATACTGGGGTCAGCATCCACAGTTATGAGATTTGCCATTTGATCTATGGCCTTTGACAGGACAATGGGTCTGCTCTACCCCAACTCAGCTCAGGAAGCAGCTGGGCAGTGAAGTCAGCTAAAGACCTCTGGGGCCACTGCCCTGGGTTCCTAGCAGAACTGGTGAAGCCAATTCATTCCACTAGACCTGGAAACAGCCTGAGTCCAGATAGCACCAATCAGTAACCAAAAGGTGAGCAGCAGTCAGCATTTATATGAAAATAAAATAGTTTTGCCACCATCCATGTCTGCCTATCTCCCCTGATACCTTTGGTTCCAGCCTGGACAGCCCCTCACCTCCTAACAATTCTCCTTTCACTCTTGTTCTCCAATTTCTACATGGCAGCCAGAGTGATTTTTAAGAATATAAATTGTTACTTTAAGAAAAGGATTGGCAGTAGTGGGAAACTGTCAGGGATGGGGGGCACACCTCATCAACAAGAGTACCTGCATAATGAACATTTGTATACTTAACACTGAATTGTGCCCTACCTATTTAAAGTAAATTTTTTTTAAAAGAACAAAAAAAGAATATAAATTGAATCATGTCACCCCAATATAAAGGCCTTTGTGACTTCCCATTGAGCTTAGAATAAACTCCATGGCCCATGTGTCTCTGAGCCCTTTTTCTGTACCTGTGCTCCCCATTCTTTATACTTCTGCTACCAGTCCCTAAAGTCTGCCAAGCTCTTCTCTGCCCTAGTATCTTTGCTCTGACTGTCCTTCCTCCTGAAAAGAGTTCCAGCTCCTCCTGGTTGGCTCCATCTCATCTTTCAGCCTCAGTGTCTCCTCCTCAGAGATGCCTTCCCTTTCCCTATCCGAATCTATCATAGCACTCTCTTCATTTCCTTCCTAGCCTTCCTAGTCACCATCTGTAATGATTTGTTGACTTGTCCTCTATTTCCCCTATGACAAGGCAAGTCCTCCTAGGATAAGGATCTTTTCTATCTTAGTCAAGCATACCTGTGTCCTTAGGACCCAACACAGTCTTGATGAATACTGAGCAAATGAATGTACTGAATACCAACTATGGGTCAGCTTCCGCGTACACCTTTTTTCATTGCATTTTTTGCCATAACTTCATGGAGTGGGTCAATATCTCCTACGACAGAGAGCTAAATCAAGTCTCAACATCATACAGCAGCAGAACTAGACACTGAACCTAAGTCATTCCACCACACAGGCCATGTTCTTTCCACCGACTCTCCTGTGCCCAAATCCCCAAGTCCTGCTGTTGCTTACTGCCTAGAGGACACAGAGCAAGGCACCAACTTCTTGAATTTCCCTTTCCTCATACGTAAGATGTTCACATTAATAAAATATGTCCCTGTACTATAGAGTGGAAGAGACTGGAGGCAGATTGGCAGGTTCACCAGCCAGCTACCCTCTATCTGACCTGGGATGGTGACAAGTTTTCTGTGCTTCAGTTTTATAATCTGCCAAATGGGTGTAAGTGGAGTTCTTGAGAGGATCACACGAAAAGATGTACACAGAGCCTTTAGAACAGTCAGGCACTTGTGAAAAGGTTAACTACCATGATCACTCGTTAGCATTTATGGACTGAATTCATGGCTCTTCAAAGCCCTTTGCAGTCCAGCCTCACAAAGAGCCTTTGAGATGAACCGGAGAGGCTTTATTTTTCTATTTTACAGACGAAGAAACTGGGGATCAGGAGGTGTTGCTCCGAGTCTCCCAGCCTGCAGGGGGAAGCCGCAAACTCAAGGCCCGATCTTAGCCCAGCACTCTCCTCCAACCTCCACGGCTCCTTCCATGACTTCGCGCGGGTGTCCGCTCCCCTCCCGCCCCACCTGCCTTGCTTCTGCTGATCTGTCTTTTGCTGCATTAGGCAGGGCCGCGGCCCCTGCCCTGCGCGGCGCCCCGCGCCCTCCGCGCGCCCCGGCTGCCCGCGCCGGCCGACCCCGCTCGGGAGGTGACGGCCAAGTGAATTAGCGCGCGGCCGGGGCGCGGGGGGCGCGAGGTGCCCGGCAGCGCCGCGGGCGCAGCACTTCCCGGCCTGATATTTGCACAAAGTGCTCTCAGGGCCTCTTTACATTTGCACTTGCCCGTGGACTTGGCGGCTACGCCGACGCGACTTCTCCAAGGGCGCTCGCGTCCTGGGTTTGAGGAACCGAGGCGAACACTTCCCGCCTCTCTCTCGCCCTCCCGGCTCCGGCGTCCGCCGCCCGCCAGCCACCGCCCCCTCCTCTCCGGCTCCTTCCCATCACGGGCGCGCATCCCCTTAGGTTCTTCGCCTCTGCCTTCCTCCAGTCTCTCCATCTTTCTTCTCCTCTCGGTTCCTTCCATTTCCTCCTCTCTCCACTCGTCCAGCCCTCTTTCACTCCCCTTCTCTGTCTTTTACTACTGTTGACTCTGTCTTTTACTACTGTCTTTTACTACTGTCCCAAGCTTATTCTCTCCATCCCGCTGTGTCCTCTCTAGCCCCCCTCCCCCGTTTATCCTCTTGCCGCTCTCCCCTCTTCTCCTTCGCTAATAAGGATGCAGGTCTCATCTCAGGCCTCACGTTCCTGTGGCTGATACCACAAATCACATGCATGGGGATTTGGACTTGATCCTTGGTCCCAGTATACTTTCCAGATCCTTTCAGAGGGTCCTTGGGGACCTAGGAGAATAGTGGGGAAGGGCCCTCAGGTCCTACCTGGGCCAAGCCCCCATTATCCATGTGGCTTTTGGGACCAGTGCAGGCTAAACGTCCCAATGGCGTTAACTCTGGGCGCCAGCTTTGGTTAACATCTGCATTCACAGCTCTCTGCCATTGCTCCAAAGCTGGCTGCAAATTCCTCCTGGGAAATCTCTGGCTTTACCAGACTCTTTGAGCAGGTAGGACTTCCAAGCCAGAACATCCCATCAGATGGGCCAGAAATGCTGATACCCCTTACCCACTCACCCTCAGAGCAGCCAAATGGCGCTTGGGGCATCTGGAACTCTTGAGCTCCTTGTCTCTGGCAGGGAGTACCCTGGACTGGGGCTCCCTACTGGGGTAAGGACCACACCCTGAGTTTCCTGTAAGTGACCAGCTGGATGAGTGGCCTCTGGCACCCCATGTTGAGATGGACTGGATGTGATCAAGGAAGTGTCCTCTACCTTGACAGCAATAGATTGCAGAGAGGCCCTGAGGAGTGACTGGAGTTTATGTTTTAGGTGTCCAAGGTGTCCTCAATCCAGGGTGGGATCAAGGAGATGTGTGTGTGTGGGGGGGGAGTTGAGTCTCCAACAGAGACCCTGGATTGGATATTTTAGCCCTTGGTGGCCTGCTTTGCCCCTCTAGAGGCATCCAGGATCCCTGGAGGCTGACTGCTCTAACTAACAGTGCATTTCTGGTCTGCAGCCTAGGGCTGCATTGTCATTTAGAAATGCGTCCTGTGGAAAAGATCGACTGGTTCCTGCACCCATTATTTGCTTTGCACAAGAAATTCCAACATTTCTTTTGCCAATAAAGACCTATTCAATTCTGTAAATATAATTGCAATAATTGCGTTAAATACTTGTTTAAAAATTATTTTAAGTGTTTTATCACACACGAGAACAAACTTTCTCATTGATGGCTCCTGTTAAGAATTTGAAAAGCTCTTCATTAAAAGTTTTGCTTATTTTCATGGAGTCATTTGATCAATCGTGTGTAATCACTCTCAGTATAAAAGCTGATATTAAAAAAATGTTTCCAGAAGCAAACTCAAGCTTCTCATTAAAACATTTGAAATGATTTAATTTGGAAGTTATATACAAACTCAATATTCAATATCTTCCCTAGTTCTTTGTATTTTATTTTCCTTATAATCTTATTTTATTAAAAATGTAATTAATTTTAGATGCTTCTCAATGGATCTGCAGGAGATCTGTAGAGGAACCAGGGAACTGGCCTTTTGGTGACATGGTGGCAACAGATGGAATATTTCTGAGGATCTGTGTGATCTCTAAGGACAGAAGTTTTTTGTTGTTGTTTTTGTTTTTTTCTAGGGACCAGAAGCCGTGAGCAGCTCCAACTTTTGGGACTGCCACTATGCCTCACCCTGTACAGTGCAGCCCCAAGCTCAGCCCTGCTTCTGCTCGGAGAGATGGATTTGTGGCTGATTCCAGACATCTATCGTGTCTCCAGCAGAAATGCTGCCCAGCCTCCCACCCCTACTGACAGAGCTCGTCCCTAATAGCTGGCCATGGACATGGCTACTGTGCTCAGAGATGGCCGTTTATATAGACGGTGGTTGATATGCCTCCTCAACCTGCAGGGTCCTTGCTGAACACTGTGGACTTAAGGCAGAAAATGCCTGTCCCCTTCACTTGCCTTCCTGGGGAGTGAACTGCCCTGGCACCGGGTACCTTGTTACCATAAGTGCCTTGTTACCATAGGTGCTCTGACTGATCTGCACACCAGGAAATTCACACATGTTAGGAGAAGAGTGCCTGGCTCGAGTGGAAGGCAGGGGTCCAAATCCTGACTCTACCCCTTGCCAGCTTTGTGATCTTGACTTCCACCTGTCAGTTATTCTGGCTAGGCCCGTTTCCACATCAGTCCCTAGGAGATATCAATACTTTCCTTGTAGAATTATAAGGAGCAAATATGGACGTGTATGTAAAAATGCCTTGTAAACTGTAATGTGTGGTGTGCCTGTGTTGCGGTTATTGCTGTTAGCAAAAGTAGGATGTCATGACATCTACTGAACCAGGAGTGATCACTGATCACTGCAAACTCTGTAGGAGCTACTGTACACTTAGAAGCACACTGGGGTTCCGCCAGCAATGGCTGGGTGGTAAGGGGCCTTGCTGTCAGATGATTTCTGCTCCAAGATCCAGCTCCAAATGAGAGTCTCCTATAACATGCTAGAGTCCACGCTGTCATTCATTAACAAACATTTACTCATTTATTTATTTTTTTGAGTTGGAATCTCTCACTGCCGCCCAGGTTGGAGTGCAGTGGCATGCTCACAGCCACCACAGCCTTCATCTGCTGGGCTCAGGTGATCCTTCCACCTCAGCCTTCCAAGTAGCTGGAACTACAGGTAGGCACCACCACACCGGCTAATTTTTTAAAAAATTTATTGTAGAGATGAGGTCTCGCCAAGTTGCCCAGGCTGGTCTCAAACCCATGGGCTCAGGCAATCCTTTCGCCTCGGTCTCCCAAAGTGTTGGGATTATAGGCATGAGCCACTGCGCCCAGCCTACTTATTTATTTTTAAATAGTTTTTCTCTTTTTTCCTATTCCAAATGTGAGTACATACTCATCCCAGAATGTTTATAAATACAGATATGCTGAGAGAAGAAAATTAGAGTCACCCCAAATCCTGCCACTGTGAATGAATGTCTTGGCACATGTGCATCTCCTTACACTCCTTCAAATACATTTTAGCTAAATGTTATACCATATAATACTTGCTGTTTTGTGATCGGCTTTTTAAAAAAAATCTAACAATAATCTGTGAGCATTTACTAGGTCATAAACTATCTTTCTACAATATCATAAAAATCACTGCCTAGCTGTTCATATCATTAAACATTCAGTGGTATCTCCTGTGTGCAGATCAGATCCCTGAGCAAGCTCCTTTTGGGGAAAGAAGGGTGAGTAGAACCATCCCTTTCTGCCTCCTGGGAACTCACCATCCTGCAGAGAAAATCAGACTACCCCAGGGAGGTGACACAGGCAGGTGTTTCACCCTACAGGAGGTGCCAGGCAGGAGAGGTTGTTTCCAAAAAAGGAGCAAGGAAGGCATCCTGGAGGAGGAAACTTACCTAGATGAGTAAGTTAGATTTAAACATGGAAAAATGGGGAAGGAATTCTGGGTGTCAGGAGGAATGTGAGTTAGGGGAATGTGTGAGTTCACATATCTTCAGGAAAAAATTACAAAATCAAGCTATATTCTCTGAACTTGTGTGGAAGCTGGTAAGGCAGTGGGGTTTTGCATCAGGATTGGTGAGCCAAACCTGCTATCCCACCCAAAGGATGAGAATCATTTAGAGTGGGGTTATATTGGTGACCTTGGGCAAATCACATAACCTTAGAATGTTAAAGCAGGAAAGGCTCAGTGATTTCCTTCTACCTTCACATCATATAGATGGAGGGACTTACCTGAGATGACACAGCAACTGTTGGTGGGTGATGCTAGGACCTGGTGGACAGCTCCAAGAACAAGGACCAAGCTGTTCATAGAAGTCTATCCAATACTTAGCATAGACCTGCACTTCTAGAAGAGGCTCACTAAACTGAGAAGAGCCACCATTACTCTGATAACCAGCCTAACCTTGCAGCATTGTCTTGGGGAAGATCTCAAGAAGGAATGGATATGCCATGCTTCCTAATACCCTCTTAAGGTATAATCACAAGCCCCTGCAACTCTCTCTCTCTCTCTCTCTCTCTCTCTCTCTCTCTGAAAGGAGGGCTCCTATCTGAGTCAGAGTCTTTTGGTTAGAAAAAAAACAGATCCACTCAAACTACCTCAAACAGAAGAAAGTTTATTGTAAAGACATAAAATTCTCTTAGGAATCCAAGGATATTGAGAATCCAAGGATAGGAATCGTAGGACTTATGAGAATTGGAACTGAGACCTGAAAAATGATTAGGAGGTCAAAACAGCTCTATTTTCTTCCTGGACCCTAATCTCCCAGGCTAAGGGTTCAACCATCTAACCATGCCTCCAGCCATCCATATATGCAACGATCCCATCATCCACCTATCTATCCATCTATCCAATCAAGTGTTCCATGAGCCTCTCTCCTCCAGGGGTCCTCTGCCATGAATGGTCACATACTGTGGTAGAGACAAATATGAACTAGCACAGTCTTTGCTCTCATCTCCTAATCCTTCAGCAAGCTTTGCTGTGTGCATGCTTGGGGCTGGCATTGGGGATGTAGAGAAATGTGAGGCACCCACATCCCTTTCCAGGAGCTCATAGCCCAGGGAGGGGGACCCATGGATACAATCATAATACAATCTGGTACTAAAAAGAGAAATTGATTGGTTGATTAATTGATATTCTGCCTTGTTCCACAAAAGATTTAAGATTTAAAGATATATAGATTAAGACTCTGGAACGAGTATCAGTGTGGAACTGTTTTGCAATTGTATTGTTGGGGTCACAGGGCCAGAGCACACCCTCATGGATGGGAGAGGGGCTTGCATGAAAGGAAATGAAAATGTCCATTGTCAGCCTTGTAAGAAAGATGTCATTCCCTGCAGCAGGAAATGAGGGCTTTGGTAAACAGGCCTTCATGGGGCATGAGAAAAGACTTTCTATTTGAGATGCTGGGCAGTTTGTTCCACACTCTGTGGTGTGGAGATCCCCAGAACATTCATAGAGGTGGTGGGGTGGGGCAGAGAATGAGTGTCCCTGGACTCCATGGGGGTTGGCCAGGAAAAGAGCCCAGAGCCTGTTTTGAAAGCCTGTTCTGGGGTAGGTCTAGACCTGGGTCATCCTTCTTTCTATGGTACTTCCTTTATCACAAGGTGACCATGCAACTGAAAGTCCAAACTGGCACATCATAGAGATTGAAAGGGGAACTATTAATAATTACACAAAAACTGCAGAAATAAAGGAGAGGGTGGACATAAAGGGAGGACAGCACTGGCCTGTCACTAACCATTCAAGCGTCTTCACAAGTTATAGACTGGTCTTTGTCATTTGGGGGGAAATTGGGAAGGGACTGTGCTCACACTTGAGACCCACGGAAATATTTGAATTGTGGAATAAATTATTGACTCCAAAATGTTAAATAAAAACTGCAAGATTAAAAAAGAGTGGGTATTTAATTAAATGCTCATAAAACATTAAGTCAAATTTGTTAATGGCAAAACTCATAAAAATTACTTTACATTGAAACCAGTTTGCAGATTTGGTTTTTCCTCTTTTCTCCAGAATCCTGAAGAATGTACAATGATTGCTGAGAAATCATAGCCATAAATCAGTTGCTCCTAGCCAAATCATTTTGAAAGTCAAATTATAAAAATCTTTTTGAAATTTATTTTTATAGCAAGAATTTACTGAAGTGTATGGGTGTGTTTTAATGTGCATTTTTAAAATTTGGGGTGCCTTCAAAAGTCAGAGTATCCAGAATCAATAAACATCTTTAAAAGATCCCAAGCACAGGCAGAGTCACTATGGCACACAATTCAAGGTGTCTGTCACATCATGGGCTATGTGAGCGACACCACAGGTTGTGCCGTGCATAGCCTCCGTGACTGTACAGTGACCTTGGACACAAGGTTAAGCAGTTTGCTCTTCCAGAGGCCAACGAGGTGGCACTGGGTGGAACGGTCTCCATGGATAGCTTTGCTCAGGAAACAGTAGGGGGTTGAGACAAGGAGGGCAGAGTCAAAAACGCTCAGTGCATGAGAGCCAGGTCTTGGTTCTCTGTCACAGTTCAGCAGGGGAGATAGTCCTGCACACAAAGAACTGGGGTCAGAGGTGGCAACTTTGACAAGGGCTACAGCAGCAGCCAGAAAGAGTGCAATGAGGGGACATAGATGAGAAGGAGAAGGTAATCCTAAATGAAGGGACTGGAGAGATTGTATAATAAGGGCTGATTTGCACTGAACCTTAGAGCACTGCAAGAATTTATTCAGGCAGAGAGCCAGGGGTGGCTAGCACAGGAGCCAGGGCATACCAGGGGCGCCTGGGGTATTCCACCAGCCTGCTCCTCTGGCCCTTTCCCTTCCCTGCTGAAAGATGTCAGCCATCAGGTGCTGTTAAACACCAGCTGGACAAAGCCCGCTGGACAGGAGAGTGGGGTGTGACTTGGCTGAAAGCAAAGGTGTTCGGAAGGGTGTAACCTTTTTTCTGACACAAGCTCTTGTCTTGGCAGAGCATGTGGCTGCAGGGGGGTATCCTGGAACTGCCTCTCTCCCAACTCTGTTTCCGGACTTCCCAGTCAAAGATTTTTTCTTTTTTTCTGTAAAATAGAATCCTTGTTTACTGTAAGTCTGTAAAACCACTCCTAGTGGGGGAAGAAGTGTGCAGGTGTTTAAAAAACGATTCCAAAGAGAACTGGTATTTGGATGAGGAATTGCTGGCCCAGCTTCAGAACTGGACAGGGCTGCAGCAGCCAGTATCTCATTTGAGGGGTGAGGAAACTATTATCCCTTTTCCACTGATGAGGAAACTGAGGCAGAGAGGTTAAATGCCTTGGCCAAGGTCACCCAGTGATGACTTTTAGAACCAGAATTCCAGCCCCGGTCCGTCAGGCATAGTGGCAGAGGTAATATTTGAGCTAAATGTTGTTGTTGGGAGGATCTGAATTTGTAAGAATGGAAGGGAAAGATTTTAGGCTGAGGGGCCAGAATGAACAAAGGTGGGTAGCAGAAGTCAGCAACAGCCATCCTGACATTTTTTGAGCCAGGGCAGGTTTTTAAGTGCTTTAGTTGTATTCGCTCATTTAATGCTCACAACATTATAAAATATGTATGATGAATCCCATTTTATGAATGATAAACTGAGGCTCAGAGAGTTTTTTTTTTTTTTCGAGTTGGAGTCTCACTCTGTCGCCCAGACTGGAGTGCAGTGGCCGCTCCCGGCCACCGCAGCCTCGACCTGCTGGGCTCCGGCGATCCTTCCGCCTCAGCCTTCCGAGTAGCCGGAATTACAGGCATACACTACCACGCCCGGCTGATTTTTTTTTTTTTTATTTATTGCAAAAATGAGGTCTCGCTGCCCAGGCGAGTCTCGAACCCGCGGGCTCAGGCAATCCACTCACCTCAGCCTCCCAAAGGCGCGAGATGACAGGCTGAGCCACTGAGCCTGGCTAGCTCAGAGAGTTTAAGTGACATGTCCAAGGTCACACATCTACAGAGTGTCATAGCTGGGATTTGAACCTAGGAAGCCTTGCTCCAGAGCCCCCTTACAATGTTTTGCTCCAGGGCCACTAGCAATGGTCACTCACATATTGGGCAACTCCTACAGTGCTGCCCATGACCCGCTAAGTGCTTTACCTGTATTGTTGTGTTTCATAAGAACACTAGAGGTGAGATGACTGCTATTGCCATTTGACAGATGCAGAAGTTGAGGTTCAGATAGGTTAAGTATCTTGCCCAAGGTCAAGCTTTGCCTCCCAGCCTGGAAGTCACTTCTAAGGAGATCCCACTTCATTGAGAAAAGCCTGCACTTCCCACAATTCCCCATTCTCAAATCAAATCCCCCCTGGCTTGCCATCGAGGCCGGCATCGCCACTAGATTAGTTTTAAGGTTTTCAATAATTCTGTGAAGAGACAGAGCAGCATAAAGCAAATCTAAAAATATCATTTTTCTGTAGCTGTCATAACAACATTTGGGCTAATTGATTCTCAATAGAATAATGACATCCAGTATGTAGTGAGAAATATTCATGAAGAGATCTGTGAAATCCTCGAGGTGCCGGGCCATGCTGGCAGCTCAGGACAACTCTGGGATGTGGGACGTGTCCGCATCGCCTCCTGCACTGGGCCTGTTGTGTGGTGGGTGAGGCCTGGCCGCCAACCAGTGCCTATGCAGCCTCAGGGACTGTCTTTGGACATCAAAGTGTTTTAGTCACCGAGGACTGGAGCTCCCAACCCCCGAGGCTGCTTTAATCAGAGAAAGGTGATGAAAAGATTAGAGGGTATGATTTATGGGGAGAGATTAGCATCAGAGGAGTTGAGGGGAGAAAAGAGAACTCTCAAAGTAGTTGAGATAACAAAGGCTGTGGAGCGAGATGGGAGAAGGCGGAGGCAGCTGCAGGCTGAATCCTGAGTCTCCACTGGACCACAGGAGGGAGGGTTCTGCTGGGGATGGAAAGAGAAGGAAGACCTCTGGGTCTGAGGCCACCCAGTCCAGCCCCCACCTGCAGAGCTGCTCCTGGGCCACACGCCAGCCCAGAGGGCTCAGGCCCCAGGGACATTCCTGCTTTTCTGGTGCCTTTCCGTGGGACTGCCCAGAGAAGGAAGACCAGGCCTGGGGTCTGCGGGGTAGTGTGTGTTGGGGGGTGTCTTCCAGGCTAGAAACTGTGATACTCACATATGTTGTGTGACCAGTAGCAAGCATGGGTTTCATGGAAGGACACATTATTTGCAGGGCACAGGTATGCATGTGCCTGGGGCAGGGATACGCATAATACACATATTTATGAAGCCCTTGATGTATGCCAGGTACAGTTTTAAGGACTTGACATACATGAGCTCATTTTATCCTCACATCACCCTTGTGAGGTAAGGAGCTCTTGCTATTCCTGCTTTACAGAAAGGGAAACTGAGGCTCAAAGAGTTTAACTCTGCGAAGTCACACAGCTAGTAAGCAGCTGAGCTGGGACTGGGGCCCTCAACTTTCCGGCCCTCAAATCCCACAGGGCGCTAGAGAGAGCAGAAGGGAGAACAGGACTGTGTGAAGATGTGAATGGGAAAGGTTTCTCAGGTTTGCGTAGGGCCCCAGAGGTGTGTATCTGCTGGGTACACTGTGAGGTGTGGACCCTGTGGAAAGCTCCATATGTGCTGGCTATGTGTTGTAAAAACACACGTGGGCAGAAAAATCGTGGGAGGTGTCGGCGAGTCTGTGTCTATGGGCAGGCCCTGTGAGGTGCACAAACTATCTCTCCTTGATGTAATGCCATAGCTGGCACCGGGTGTTCCCCAGGTTTCTCTGGCCCCTAGGTCACAGTGCCATCGTAGCCCTAAATTCACTCTCTCATTCACTCCTCTTTCACAATCTCACCCTGTTACTTCTGGAATCTCCCTGGGGTGTCTTCTGTGAGGTCAGTAATTGTTTTTAATGTTCTGCTTCTCCAGACTCCTCAGTGAATATCTGCAGCCTAGAACTCGCCTCTGCTGCTGGGGTTCCCTCAAGAACACCAGAACTTACCTCAAGCCTCACCAGACTCCATGCTCCATGAAGGCAGGGCCATATCTCCTGTTCACCACTCAACCCTCAGCACTGACTACTGGCCTGGGAACATAACAGCTGCTCAATAAATAGAAGCCTTGTATTATCTGGAAATGCCACTGCCCTAAACCACCCTGTGTCACACTTTGTAACCTGGTACCTGGAAATGGCTCCTTCACTTTCATTCTTCTGCCCGAGGATCAACGTCTGAGACAAACGTCTCATGTACCTCTCCATTCCTGTAGTCAAAACCTCATGCAAATTAACACCCTCTAGACCTGCCCACTAGTCCACTGGCATAATTACTGACGGCTAATAATTAATGGGGAATATTCATTGAGTACTGACTGAATGTGAGACACTGTGAGTTATCTCTTCAAAGCAGCCCTGTGAGTTAAGCACTATTCTTATCCCTGTTTTATTGGTGAGGAATCTGGAGCTCAGCGATGTGAAGCAAGTTTCCCAGAGTCACACAGCAAGTGAATAAATGCAGGGTTTGGGAGTTGAGCCCAGGTGGTCTGACTTCCTTTAGATCCACTTGCTGCGTGCCCTCCAGATTGGTCTGAATTCCAGCTAAATGAGGTCTGAACTTAGGCTCCTGCTACTCATAGGTCATTAACTTCATGTCAGCAAACTTTTTGTGTGAGTATTATCATCCTGATTTTACAGATGAAGGCATTAAGCTCAGAGCAGTTAAGCAATTGCCAGCAGTCAGACAAGTATTACAGAGGCTGAGCTAGGATTTAAATCCAGATTTGCTAGCACTAAAGCCCCCACTTCCCATGCTGTGCTAGCCCTCTGGAGGAGCAGAGACAGTCCTTGGCTACAGGGAAACAGATGGGAAGAAGGAGTAAGGAAGGGAAGTCTGCCCATGGTGTGTGGTCCAGAGCTGGGTGCTAGGGTCCTGGAAGAAAACATAGAAATCCCAGCACCTGAGAGACCTAGGCAAAGGGGTCAGGTGACCTGGCATCTCTAAGGGGGCATTTAGAGTTGCTGATACCCACTTCACAGGCATGTTTTGGATCTTAGCTCTTCAGCAGGGAGCCTCCTAAATTATTTCATACTGCACACCCCCATGGGGTATGAGTTATCAGGACACTGTCCACTGGCCTCTCATTGGTCTGGGGGTGGGGAACAAAAATTGAATGCTCATTTTGAACAGAATAACATCTCTACTCAGAGGTAGCATGAGATTAAATAGAAACATTTTCAGAAAAGGTTTTGACTCTCACAAATCCAGACCCTGCTGTCCATTAGCTGTGTGACTGTGGGCGAGACATATACCTCTGAGCCTCAGTTTCCTGATGCATAAAATGGGGATATCGTACCTTGTTCTTTTGACCTGGCAGAGTTCTGGGATGAGGCTTCTACCCTTGTTGCTATTTGAATATACACCACCAGATGCAATCAGAATGGGAGGAATCTGGTCAGGGAAGGCAGTTTGGCAGAGGAACAGAGTGGAAAAGGCAAAGAGTGTCATTTCCCGCAGGCATATAATCTATGCGGTCAGGTCAAATGGAAGTCCTTATTCTAGCTTGCCCTGAGTCCAGGAGTAGAATACTTCTGTATCAGCAGGGTAGAGATAATTTTATTTTCCAAAGTGAGCCATTTAAAAAAATTCATTCATTCGTGTATCTAGTTACTGAGTCAATGTTTATTGATAAGGGGTATATGGAGGATATTGGGCCAGATTCTGTGGAGACCCAAAGGTGAAACAGACAAGGACTTGAACAAATTTGGGAAGATAAGATATAAGCATAGTTACTATGCTATGAGGCACAGGTTGGCAGCAGTCATCAGAAGGGTATAGATAATATACTGTTGGAGTTCATAGTTGGGGAACACCACTTCCAACCCAGGCAATCTGGGAATGCCTCCTGGAAGAAGTGGCATTTAGAATGCAGAAGCAGCCTTGAAGGATGTAAACATATTGTAATGCAAGGGATGCGTCTTCCAGGGAGACCGTACTCCATGTATTTGAATTCGACCATGTATGTGCATTCAGCATAATAATGACAATAACAACAACAGAGTGTGTGTGAAGAATAAAGTGGGGGATTCTGACCCCTGATCCACTCAAGGAGCAGGCATTGAGACAGGAGACTGAATCCTGCCAATTTCCCAGTGGCTTCTAGGTTCTCTGTGCCTCCCTTCCTCTGAGTATCACCCTGAGGGTGATTCTGGTATTCTAAGACTCACATCTTTTATGTAACATGGTCCCTCAAATCAAGCCAACAACCTCATCTGGTGCTTAACCCAAAGAAAAGCGATTTGTTCCAATGCTGAAGGAAAACCCAGCTGTGTTGGACTCACGGAGAGATGGTAGATTGGTCTCTCTCCTAAGGGATTTGTAAGGGTAATTTTGACCGTGCCTGACTTTTTTCCCTTTATACACCCACTTTAAACACCATCTCTACATCACACAGACGACTGTCGTGGGAGCAGTGCGGCAAGGCATGGCGGCGGGTGCAGCTGGATGAGCAGGGAGTGTAATTAGAGGGCTCCATGACTGTCAAGGGCCCATCGGATTCCAAGAGCTCATGAGTCGGCTGTGATCTTTGGAATCCTCATTAGAAATTCTCTCCAGAGCCTGGGGCATATGCTTTTGCTCGTCTTTAATAATGGCAAATCTTCGTGCTTTGAGGTTGGATTTGATTTCGGGAAACAACCACAAGAGGCATTTGGAGCCCAGCCTGGTGGAAGAACAAGCTGGAAAATGTGCTTCTGGTTAAATGGGAGGTGTGACTCTAATTGGCACATGGGGATGCCAAGTTCAGGTAGAAGCCAGAGCAGGAAGCTCCAGGGAAAGCTCCGGAGTTGCTGCAGGGAATGCCAGTCTGGAGCAGACAGAAAGGGAATTCTGCCATCCTCTGGCTTGGGCATATTGGGCACACCACCAACTTGACTGGACTTTGTCTCCTTCCCACAGCTCAGTTTGAAACTCAATGTTATGAATGGTTTAGGGACCCTTGTCAGAGTGTTTAGGCCTGCTTGGAAGCTAGCAAGTGCAGAGATCGTGATGGAGTGGGGGTGGGGAAAGTCCAGGCCCCCCTGTGAGCTGTCTCTGGCAATGCAAGACCTCAGAGGCCACCCAATGAGAAGGACTCTCTGGACCTCATCAACCCAATAGTGGGAGGTTGGCCCGAGAAGAGTTAAGGACCTCCAAGTTTTCGGATGGTAGGCAGACATCTAGACCCCACCCAGGGGTCTGCCTGCCTGAGACGAAGGGTCTTCAGCAGCCCTGCTGAGCTGTCTCCTATGTTCCTGCAAACTTCCCCATGATTCCAAGGCACAGTGACAAGAGGTGATGGGACCCACAGGGATTTGCATATATGATCCTTCCTCCCTCTGCCACTTGGGGCTGTTGGCCTAATTCCACAGTGGACTTTCTGTGCCCACATCCCACACCTCCAGAATGACATGCCTCCTTTTCTGGATGATTTGTTCACTGACTCCAAAGGCATGTCCCTTTGGAGTGGCCAACTCTAAACACTTGGGGCACATCCTGAGCTTGCAGGGGGAACCTTTTTTTGAGGAGGCTGGGCACATTCATTTGAGTGTTTATAGTCATTCCCAAATAGTCTGCAAGTGGTGATCCACCCTAGTCTTCTCGTCTTGGGGCTGAGCACACAGGCCTTGGGCTCTGAAGTACATAGTGATCCCCCAGAGGAGGAGGCAGGGTGGAGGCTCACATCCATGGCAGCACACATCCCACACCCCCACAGATACATTCTCACTCTCTTACACCCTGCAAGCTCATACTCACCCACACCCACCTCCTCACACACATGTACACTCAACCTGCACAGAGATATGCACCCACACACTCCCCACCCCTCCCAAATGTCCCACACATGGACAGTCACACTTCCCCCAACACAAATGCATGAAACCACAGGCTACTCCCTGCACGCCCCTGGTGGACACTGAAACTGGGGCAGGGAACTCTGAGAGTGCCTTATAAATGCCCCTCTCGACAAACAAAATTTTAAACCAAAGGATGTGAGGGGGAAAGTACAAGTCTCACAGATCAATGAGTTGGGCTCAAGGGCAGGAATTGCCAAGTGTGAACCACACATTTCTGGGCAAGTCCCTTCTTAGTGCCTTACCTTCTGTATCTATGGGCCTAAAAATAAACCCTCCAACACCAGGTGATTGTGAGGATAGAATGAGCTAATAGAGGAGTGTTCTTTGCTTTGTACACTGCGAAGTACAAAAAAATGCTCATCACCAGGTTCCTCATTATCATTTCCAATTGAGGAACAGGCCACAGGCAGACTAAATGGACCTGCCCCAGCCAGCTCATCCAGAAGAGAGTGGGCCATGCAAATCCATCTTGCATGAGTAAGGTCATTTGTCCTCACCCTATCTGGGGCTGTGTCTCTTCCCCCAGCCTCTGGCTCAGGTGGCTCAGCACTCCTGACCCAGGAGATCTGAGATGTGTGGTGGAGGTGGACCTGGTCAGTGAGGACCCAGAAATGGCCAGGCAATTCCCAAAAGAACTTTACATAATCAATGCAGCATCTATTACAAAACATCTATATGCAAAGATGACTCTTGCCCCAGTAGATGAAAAAGTGACTATTGGCAAATCCCTGACAAATGTTTCTGGGATGTGAGGGCTTTGGGAAAGGTAAAAAGGGGAACAGAGGGGGAGAGCCGAAGCCTTTCAGCCTGCAAGGAAAGAATGTGGATCCAGGCCTGGTGGTCTGGGGCAGAAGGGGATGGAGGATGGAGGTCAGGAGCGCCTACTTCAGAAAAGCTCTCAGGAAGGAGGCGATGTGGGGTCACTGATGGCCAGAGGGACATGCACTTGAATGATGGGTAGATTATGCTGCAAAGGAGTGGATGGACCTCGATGTGCCATGGGCTTCCTGTAACTGCTTAAGAAACAAACAGTTCCAATAAAACAGTGTGGGGTAAGAAGGAGTGGGGTGGGGTGTGTGGTGCACATAGAGTGGTTGGAAACTCAAAAAGAGAAACACAGTTCTGCCTCTAATGACGTGAACTTCCCAAATGAGAGTGAGCAGATGAGATTGGGAAGTAGGACTTCAGTGTGGTGCATTTGACACAGAGTAGGAGGAGAGGGACGGTCCTGGGAGTAGGATCCTCCAGCTTCTTTCCTTGCGGGAGAAACTGAGGCCCAGAGGGGAAGGGGTTGAGCCTAAGTTTCACAGTGAGTGAGAGTGGGGCTCCTCAGGACTGTGGGTGTGTCTGTGCATGCTGAAATTGTGTGGCAATGGGTATCTAGAGACGCACATTTTTTTCCAAGGAGAAGGATCGTCACTTTCAGTATATTTCCACAGGGTTTTAAGACTTCAAACATGTGAAGAAGGATAATTATAGGCCAGAATGCCAAGGTTCAAATCCCAGCTCTGCACCCACCCTTCTAACTTTGGGCAAGTTACCAGCCTACCTGCATCTCAGTTAACTCATCTGTAAAATGGAGGTAATAAAATCCCCATGCAATAGAGTTGTCAATTAAGTAAGATTGCAAAGTGCCTTGCATACAGTCAGCAAATAGTAGCTGTTATTATTTAGACTATTACAATAATTATGTTATTATCTTGAAGATAAGGGAGGGGGAGCAAGGACTGGCCACTCACATGCATTTGGGCGCAGTGGACACTGGTGGATGAGGGTGACTTCCAGCCAGGTCCGGTCCAAGGAACTAGGGGTGCAGAGCCAGGGGCTGCTGACTGGCAGGGCTGGGAGCAACCCAACACCCGCCGGGCGGTTTGTATGCAGCGGGTGTTGTGAGAGTGTATCTCAGGGAGGGGAGGGCTGCTCCATAAGACTGATTTGTTGCTGCTGAACCTCATTAATCAAATCTTACCGGAGAGAGCCTCCTGCAGCTGCTGGCAGGTCAGCGTCGGGGAGATAAGTGATGTAGCCAGACCCAGCGAGGGGGAGAGACGAGGCAACCATAAGTCTTGACAGTGGCAGGCTCTGAAGCAGGAGCTCTGAGCTGTGCGCGCGTCCTCGGCGCCTGGGGCGAATCTCCGAGTCAGGACAAAGTTCTTCCTCCTAAGGGTTGCTCTGGAGGAAGGGAGAGCTGAGATGGGGTGTGTCTGGGAGGAGCCTCTGAGAAGCAGGTGTCCAATGTGTTTTGGGACAAATGAGTCAAAAATGACCCAAGACATCACTGGGGTTGTGGTCCTTCAGATCACTGGATTTCCCCTGCAGGCACCCAGATAATTTCCCCCAGCGACACACATGGCCCCATTTGTAGCCTGCTGACCAAGCAGTGTTCAAATGAAACATTTGTGATACTGATCTCCTCTGCTGTTTCTCAGTTGCACAAGTTGCTCCACCACTCTGAACTTCAGTTTCCTCGTTGGTAACAAAGCCAACAGAACGGAGAACTCTGTGCCAGGTACAGTCCTAGCTGCTTTACTTAATTCTCATTAACAATCTCATGATGTAGGTACTATGATCTTCCCATTTAAAGATCAGGAAACTGAGGTCACACATCTAGGGAGTGGTGGTTCCTTCCCTTTGTGGGGGTGGTCAGGCTCCCACTGGTTGTTCAAGTGGCTTGTTCTGGTTGTCAGGGGGGCTGTGCAAGGGATCCCGGATGGGTCTTAGGGGCCTCTGCCCCAACAAGTGGAAATGAGGCTTACAGCTGACTTGATTGTTTACTTAGGTAAAAGGGGGCTACTTCTCTCTCTCCAGGTAAAATTCCTTCTTCTGTGCTACAGGATGCTTCCTGGTGCCAAGACCCGTGCTGGTGAAGGCAGCAAACCAAGCATGGCTCTGGAGCCTGACCTCCGGGCCCTATCACTCACTCTCTAGCTGTGTGACTTTCTGTCTTAACTTCTCTGAACCTTGATTTCCTATCCAAAAGTAATAATAACCACTTTGATGAGCCGTTCTGAGGGTTAGGTGAAAAACAAGCAAACAAAACTTGTAAAGCATTTAGAACAATGTCAGACACATAGTAAGTGCGAAATAATTGCTGTTGTTACCCAGAGAAGGGTCTACCTGGTTGCTCCCCTAGGAGCCTTTATACTCTACTCCTGCTTATAGTGACCTAAGTCACACGCCCCCGAGTCCCTTTCTTTCTTCGGAACCTGTTTTTGGTGTTCTCACCCCCTAACCACCCCAGGCCTCTCTTCCTGCTCTGGTCACTACATTCTTGGGATCACACATTATTTCCAGCTCTTGAAAGAGATGGACTGGATACACCCTCCGTGCACAGACAGCATCCTCTGCAGCCTCAGTAGCTGAAAAAGGGGAAATTAATCCTCACTGCCCCAGCAGATATGCAGGTAATGATGACAGGGTTTTTTATTTGCTTTGTTTTTGCACACTTAGCATGTACAGAACATCATACTACATGCTTGACGCTCATTAGCTCACAGAATTGTGACATCTTTGTGAGTTAGGTCCTATTTTAAGCATGTTTTGCCACTGATGAAACTCAAAGAAGTTAAGTAACTTTTCCAAGGTCACTCAGGGAGTAGGGGACAGAGCTGGGCTTCACACCCTGGTGACTGACTGTGGAGGCCATAGCCTTAATCCTAATCCTAACCCTAGGATTAAGCTCTCTGCACAAAAAGCCAAGCCTTCCTTGGACACTCAGAAAATGCCATCTCCTTTTCCTCTTAACCCCACACTGTGTTGCAAAGGCCCCACATCTATAGGATTGGCTGGGCCCAAGTTCGGGAGTTGTTAACTTCTTAGTAGTTCTCTCTTTGCCTCATTATGGGGTAAAACTGCATTTGGTTTTTAAAATTCCCTTTTTATTTAGTCGCTGTGAATGTTAAGAACTGCCAGTACTGGAAGCTGAGATCCCATCCATATGCCAGGTTTTAAATAGCAGACTAGAAACAAGTTTACACAGGAAGATCAAACTCATCCCAAACATGCAGCTACTGCACTGTTCAGACAAGAAACCCATGCCCCCACCCTGCCCCGCCTGCTTGCCCCTGTCTTCCCACTTCAAACGATTTCGGAAAGTCATCTTTCTTGTTTTAGAAAAACATTGCTGAGTTCCGTCTGCTGCTCTTCATGCACAAAGAAGCAAGTGGTGACCCAGTCACAGCAAGGTGTGTGCCTGGCTTGTTTCTCAGCAATGGGGATGGCCTCAAATGATCCATCCGCATTCACCCCGGAAGCCATTTCCACCTTCCTGGGGTCAGGGATGCTCCGTCGCTATCCTAAGCAGAAGCTGCACACAGAGGAAACGCACTGGACTTGACCTTTCTGAGCTGCCAAAATGCACTCTGGGACCTTGGGCAGTGACTTCACCCCACCTCTCTGAGACTCAGTTTCCTCCTCTGCAAAATGGATGTTACAGTGGGAGCAGGATGGTTAAGTGCCTGGACTCTGGCATCACAATGTCAGTGTTCAAAATTCTCAGGCCTGCTGCTTCCTGGCTAAGGAAACTTGAGCAAATCCTGTCTGAGTCTCAGTTTTCCTCCCTGTAGAGGTTGTGATCGTGCCTGCCTCCTGGGAGTAAGACGGTTAAGAGCCATGATACTACAAACTGTTGAACGTAGGACCTGGCATGTGGTGAGTGGCAGCAAATACCAGTTAAGGTCGCCAGAGCCTGGGACACCTGCCTCCTGACGTCCTTGTGATATTCTGTCCTCGAGGGCCACCAGCCCAGGACTGCACACTTGTGCCCTAACCTCATTGCTGCATTCTGGTCTGAAACAGATTTCTACAATGAGGGGCAGGGGCACAACTGGAGAACTGGTCCTCACCCTGCCCCTGTTTTCTTTTTTTTTTTTTTTGAGTTGGAGTCTCACTCTGTCGCCCAGACTGGAGTG